>NC_143572.1:48691666-48998055 GCF_054136105.1 Typopeltis vanoorti | reverse complement strand
TTACTTGTCAAGACTCCAACATCTTATGTTTCTAATGTCTAAGACACTTTGTACTGTATCAATCCACCTATATCTTGGTCTTCCTCTGTGTCGTTTTCCTGCCAACCTGGCAGAGAACACTTCTTTTACTAATCGTTCCTCGCCCATTCTGTTTAAGTGACCATACCACCTAAGATTAGCTCTGCTAATGCATTCCTGCATGCCGACAATGTCAAGTTCTTTCCTAATATCCTCGTTTTTAATATGATATTGCCATTGAACCCATCTGTTCACACCTCTAATCTTTCTCAGGGCTCTCATATCTGCGGTCTCTAGTCTTTGGTGAAGTGTTTTACTTCTGACCCAGCTCCATAAGTTAAAACTGGTTTGAACACTGTCTTGTATACAGCTAATTTAGTGTTTCCAACTAAATTCTGTCTTATTCATATGAATTTATTCAATTGACTTCCTACCATACCAGCTTTGTTGATTCTGTTGTCTATTTCCATATTTAATTTGCCATCTTCACTAAAAATCGTGCCTAAGTAGCTGAAATGTTTTACTTGTTCCACAGATTCTCCGTTCAAAACATAGTTGACATTTTCAACGATTCTACCCATTTTCATTGTCTTTGTCTTTTTATTGCTGACCTTCATACCATATCTATTACAGCAGTTATTCAATTTAGTCAGAGAATCTTGCAAACTTGTAGCGGATTTATTTAGAAGCATAACATCGTCCGCATAAAGCAAAGAGCTGATATTAACATTTCCAATTCTGATATCATGTTTAATATCACTTTTCTTCATAATGTGATCCATATAGATAATGAATAACAGAGGGGATAATGTACATCTTTGTCTCACACCAGATTTAACATTAAACCATCTTCCTGTACTTCCTTCAATTAATATAATGCCCCATTGACATCATATAACTGTAGCATATTGAATAGCATTCTCTTGGCACCTTGTCATATGCCTTTTCCAGATCGACAAAACTTAAATACGGATCTTTGTTATATTCCCATGCTTTCTCAACTATTTGTCATAAAGTGAAGATCTGATCCTGACAGCCTCTATATGGCCTGAATCCAGTTTGTTTTTCACCAAGCTTTTCTTCCACAATTCTTCTCAACCGTTTCTCAAGTATACTGGCATAAATCTTGCCCTTAACACTCAGTAGGGAAATACCTCTGTAATTCTCACATTCAGTTTTATTTCCCTTTTTATGTATGAGTACTATTAGAGCTCTACTCCATCATCAGGAATTCGTCTCTCTGTCCAGGCCTTGTTGTGCAGCCACTATAAGACTTTTATACCACCATACTTCAGCATTTCTGGTTGAATATCATCTACTCCTGTTTTCTTTCCACATTTGAAGTGTTTAATGGCTTTTTCTACTTCAAGTATGGATATGTATTCCTGACTGTAGGCCTGTTGAATGTTTTTTTACCACTATGCTATCTGCTTGTACAAATCTCTTAATGAACAAAACCAAATTGAAAAAATTGCCAGAGCTTTCTTTGCTTATTTGAGATTGTAGCACTCAAAACGATCCCTCTGCGATAATTGCTTGTAAATGGTCAATGATTTAAGGATTATTGGTCCAAAAAGAGCAAAGGTTATTTTGTCTCAAACTGCAGCTGGTAAATGACTCATCAACTTTGTTCCACGCATATTTTAGGTAATGCATCTAAATAACTCTTCATTCATCTCACAGCTTAGGTTACACATTGTGTTACCTTCTAAGGGGAAATAATTTCTAACATTGCATCAGTGCATGCACTTGTCATCTTTTGTGCTGAGTCAGTGTCTAATCAGAAAAGTATGGATATTTTTCAGTACTCTGTTTTTGGATAATTTTATTTTTGATTTTAATTTTATAAATTTTGAGCTTTCACCAAGATGCCAAACAATGATTTATCACTAGCCAAAGAAACTTGCCATACTAGACCAAATCAATGCCCATTGTCATCTGGTGGAGATAACTAGAATACTTTAATCTGTGATTGCACACTTACAACAGCAAGATGAACTGTGAGAAGAATGGATACGCCATGGAAAATAGGGAATATCCCAAAAAACAAAAGCATGAAGGTAAGAATCCTGATGTTGAGGATGATCTAAATCAATGGGTTCCCATTATAAATTGATGAGGAGCATGCATCAGTGGTCCAGTGCTAAAAAAAAAAAAAGAAGCCAGAGGAGCTAGCTAAGAAGATGAATCATGATGATTTTAAATAGAATTACATTGAAGTACGTCAAGGACAACAGGTCATTGTCTCTGTTGATATTGACGATGAGGGAAATTTAAATATGTACATATTTTACTGTTATAATTAATTTGAATAAATGATTTGCTACCCACTAAAATGTTGGCTTGTGTTTTTATATTTTTTTTAACTATTAACATAAAACTTCAAATAATTGGGGCAGCCACTTAATTGGGCCAAAATGTTCTATTCCTGATGTGTCTCCATGTGTACTCCAGATGACCTTGATATGAAGGTCAAAATGCCAGGTAATAATTTTGGTTTATATTAAAATGAAGTTATTACACCAACTCAATGGTTATCTCCATAATTTTATTATAATGTATAACTATGGCATCATCAAAATGAAGTACAAAAATGAAAAATAAGCTAATAGAATAACTGGTTTTCTAACAATCTTCATTTGGAAGTATAACAACATAAATACAGAAATAAAAATAAGAATATTCAGAGGTGTTGTCAGACCAATACTAACATATGCAGCAACTACAAAAATTAGACATATCAATGAGTCCATCAAGATGATAAAGCATTGAGCAAAATTGAAGAACTTTGCAAACAGAGAAAATTGTAAGGTACAGTCAAGAATCATTGGATCCAAAAATGAAAAAATCGTATAGAAAGAATGCAGGATAACATTTGGATAAAGCAGGTAAAAAACAAGATATTAAAAGGAAAGAGAAGACCAAGGAGATGATCTAATCTCCTTGTTTCTCCAAGGATAGCAGGATGGTCTTGATAGTAGTAGCATTATAAGTAACTAGGCTTAATAGCAAAAGGAGTATATGGCTAACATTTCATTGTTTATCAGCCATTGTCATCAGTTGAAAACAAAAGGTACTGATGATCTCAAACTGGTGGGAAGGGGGCAGGGAAATGTTGCATAAGTTGAATTTTTTGTTTTTAGGATCTTTTGCTATTAGTTATGTTTTTGACAAGGGAATGGAAATATGAACTGTATCTGCATATCGTACTTGTCCTTGCATGGGACTACAAAGAATGAATGATATCAGGCTGAAACCTGGTGAAAAAATATAGCTGTTTAAACATTAATATTCTTGTAACAGAAGAGTAAGGAGCAAATTTTGTTTGCTCATTGTGCTTAGTCTTAATATTGCCATACTTTTGGAAGACGATGATGGGAGTGCATGTGGATATAAATACTGGTGAAAGTTAGCCTCTGGTGGATAGGAAGCTTATAGGGCTTTCTTACAACTTGGGTAAAAAGGCTGCAAGTTTTGGAATTCATTCTCAGTTTTAAACTCAGTTCATATATGTTTATTTAATCAACTCTAAAAACCGCTGTAAAATGAATTGAGGAACCTGTCATTCCTTCTCTGTTAAGTAACTTAATGGATAGTATAAATGGACAAATAATGTCTGGTGAAAAACTGTACTGCAACCTATTGCTGCAGTCCAGTTTTGCCAGCATCTTAGACTTCTGAGGTTTAGCCATAAAACCATAATCATCAATCTTTATTTTGTTATTTCTAAAAGATTTTATCCTCAAATAATTATTATAAGTGGATAATCAATATGCCCATATTTTCATATATATGCCTTGCCCTTAGCAGTAAAAATTTAATTTATTGATTTAAAAGCACAGAGCCTTGTGGTACTCATTGATGAAAAAATCAGGCTAAAGGCATGACGTGCAATGAACAACCAGAGAGGAAGTTGGTCTTCCCCTCCCCAAGAGTAAGAAGGGCAACCATAAGATAGCACTATGGTGATAAGGCTACAATGCCAGACTCAATCGAATACCTTAGAAATATCAGGAACAGTCATACAGCTTTCTTCAAATCTCTCCATGACTATGTCCAAAGGTGGGCAGAGTTAGCAAGATGGTTTGCTGTAGAATGATGGAATCCATGTGGGTGATTACTAATTAACTGATGAGTCGCTAAGTAGTGAAAATGCTATCTGATAGCCTTCTCCATTACTTTTGAGGTGAGGACAATGAGAAGATAGTTTGATGGCTGATTTTTATTTCCCTTTTTAGGAACAGACTGAATAAAAGCTTACTTCCATGCTGTTGGGTAAATGCCAAATGAGTGTGACTGCTTGTAAAGGCAATACAAGATGAGTGTTAGTTCTGGAGGGATACCATCTGGGTTGCAGGACATTAGTATCAAGCTATTGAGTATTTTTCTGATGTCCTTCTGACAAAAGATCAGAGAAGGCATACCATGGGTAAGTTGTGGAATAGTAGGAAGAGATTTGCCTTGTCGTCTCACAAGAGTTGTAGGAGAACACTGATACCAGGGCCTCATCTTTAGGAAATAATACTGTTATTCCATCAGGATAAGAGAGGCAAAAACTTACTAGGGCATAAGTTTTGCCTAACATCCTGTTGACTACCATTGAGTAGGAGATATTTTTGCATTAACAAAGTAAGGTAAAGAACTGTTTTCACCTTGGATTGCTTTGGCACATTCTGGAAAAGCAAGGCTTGGAGATTTTGAGTGAAGTGAGGAAAAAAGGCACTCATCCCAGCAAGAATAATTTCATTTATTAGATCTAGAAAAATGCTGATCAGGAGAATGAAAGCAATAAAGAGACCAAGAAATTAAAAAAGGCATCCCAATTGGCACCATTGTACGAGGGTTGCCTGAAAAGTTCTCAGCCTTGACCATAGATGGGAACACTATCAGCGAGATTTTTTTTTTTCTGAGTTGGTACATCTGTCATAAGCATCCATGTGAAATTTTGCTTCAGACAGCTGTTTTATACAGCTGTCTGAAGCAAAAGTGTTGTCTGTATCCCTTGAAATGGATAAAATTGAGTATCGTGCGGTTATAAAATTCTTTGTAAAAGAAGAGGTTTAATGCCAAAAGAAATTCATTCGAAGTTCATAAAAGTTTATGGGCACTCTTCTCCTTCATTTTTGACAATTAAGAAATGGACTGCCAAGTTCAAGCATAGCTGTACCAGCCTTCAAGATGATCCACATGAAGGACGTCCAAAAAGTGTAACACCACAGAAATCATTGTTCAAGTGCACGATATGGTATTGGATGATCAGCAAGTCAAAGTGCATGAAATTGCTGAGACTATAGGCATTTCAAAAGAACATGTAGGATATATTTTGCATAAAGAATTGCAAATGAAAAAGCTTTGCACAAGATGGGTGCCCACAGCAAACCAAAAACGTACTTGCATGAAAATCTCTGAACGGTGCTTGGAGCATCTTAACAAGAATAAAACTGATTTTGTGCATCGATTTATTATGATGGATTAGACTTGGATTCACCATTACACACTAGAATCCAAACAGCAGTCAAAATAGTGAACAGAAGCTGTTGTTCAGTGCCAAAGAAGACAAAGTTGGTTCCATTAGCTGGTTAGTTAGGTCATGGCATCGGTGTTTTGGGATGCTAAAGGCATTTTGTTTATTAATTATCTTGAAAAGGGTAAAACAATAACCAGGGAATATTATTCTAATCTTTTAACCAGACTAGAAAAAAAAATTCATAAGAAAAGACCCAGTTTGCAGAAGAAAGAAATCATCTTTCATTAGTTCAATGCACCTGCCCACAAAGGTGTTTTGGCAATGGGAAAATTAAGGGATCTGAATTGTTGGAACATCCACCCTATTCCCCAGATTAGGCTCCCTCTGACTTCTATCTCTTCCCAAAACTAAAACTCTTCCTCGCTGGTCAGCGTTTTTCTTTGAATCAAGAGGTGATTGCAGCTGTAGAGGGGTATTTTGCAGATCTTACTGAGAACCACTACAGGGATGGGATAATGGTGCTGGAGCATCACTGGAATAAATGTATTAGTCTTAAGGGAGATTATGTTGATAAATAAAAATAATTTTCAAATTATAAATTCATTTTCTCATTGTTAGACCGAGAACTTTTCAAACCACCCTCGTAGTTTCATAGGATATGAGGCTAAAATTAGTTGGGAGGAGTATTATCTGTAGGAAACAGATGTGTACAAAGTTATGGTCTGAATGCCAAGTGGAGAGCTAACATTAACTGTATTTGAAGTGAAATCTGGTTATGAAAAGTTCCAGGATGGTAAAACAGTTATCTGATATGAAGCTAAACAATTTCTCTTAGATCACTACTGACAGAAACAATTCAGCTGCTCCCTCAACTTGGTCTATGAAGTTAGAGAAGAGGAGCCATTTGAAATTGTGGATGTTGAAATCACCTGGAAAGATTATCTTACTGTTTACTTAATTAGACCATATGTGATCAGCTTTCAGAGATCTTCTTCTTCTTCTGCAGCTTCTCCCACTTAAGTGGGGTCACTGTTTATTATGAGTCTCCTCCACACCTTCCTGTCTTGGGCTGTCACCACATCCAAGTTCTTCATCTTCAAGTCCTCTTCTACCAGCTCCCTCCATCTCTTCTTTGGCCGCCCACGCTTCCGCCTTCCTTGTACATCCATCTGCATGACCCTTCTTCCCACATATTCGTCCTCCCTCCTCATCACATGACCAAACCATCTCAACCTTGCCTCCTGTATCTTCGCTCCTAAGTTCGTAACTTTCACTGTTCCCCTGACATAGTCATTTCTCAGATGATCCTTTCTGGTCACACCGCACATCCACCTAAGCATTCTCATCTCTGCTACTTCCATCCTGCTAATGTTATTTTTCCTCAGGGCCACAGTTTCTATAGCATATGTCATAGCTGGCCTCACTACTGTCCTATAAATTTTGCCTTTCAGATTGATCGGCACCCTCTTATCACATAACACTCCAGCCATCTCCCTCCAGTTCCTCCAACCTGCTTGTATCCTGCATCCCACTTCCTTCTCACCTCCTCCATCTTCTTCCACTGTCGAACCTAAGTATCTAAAGTCTCTCACCTTCCTGATGACATTTCCTTCCAGCTCCAGGTCTGTCTCCTGGCCACCGCCCACTGCGCAACACATATACTCTGTCTTACTTCTGCTCAGTCTCATACCTCTCTCTTCCAGTACTTTTCTCCATCTTTCCAGTTTAGTTTCCGCTTCTTCTCTTGAATCTACACACAGCAAGATGTCATCTGCATACAGCATTGCCCAAGGTGCATCTTCTCTCACCTCCTCTGTTACCACCTCCATCACAATATTAAACAGAAACGGGCTTAATGCTGACCCTTGATGCAAGCCAACTGTTACTTGAAAACTTTCTGTCTGTCCCAAACAGGTCCGAACACTTGTCTTCACATTTCTGTACATTTCCTGCACCAACCTGACATATTTCTCCGGCACCTTCTTCTCCCTCAGACACCTCCAGACTTCTTGCCTTGGCACTCTATCGTATGCTTTCTCCAGATCAATAAATACCAGATGTAGCTCCCTTTGTTTCTCTCGATATTTTTCCATCATCTGTCGTAACCCAAAGATAGCATCTGTTGTTGATCTACCAGGCATGAAGCCAAATTGTTCCTTTGCAATCTCCACCTCCTCCCTCAATCTACCATCAAGAACCCTTTCTAGGATCTTCATTGTGTGGGACATCAACTTTATTCCTCTGTAATTTTTACAGTCTTGTGCATCCCCTTTACCCTTGTAGATGGGAACAAGAGTACTCTCCCTCCATTCCTCGGGTATATTTTCCTGTTGGCAAACTTTCATGAACAGGTCCCACAGCAGGTCAATTCCCTCTTCCCCCAGTGCCTTCCATGCCTCCACTGGAATTCTGTCAGGGCCCACTGCTTTTCCATTCCTCATCCTCTTCATGGCCTCCGTCACTTCCATTCTACTGATGTTCTGTACCATCCCCTCAGAAGGCTGCCCATCTCCTCTGTGAGTCCTTGCATTTTCCTCATTCAGAAGTCCCTCAAAGTATATTTTCCATCTGTTTCTTATGTCCACATCCCTCCATAATACTCTTCCTTCAGCATCTTTGATCTGCCTCACATGTAAGATGTCCTTAGCTGCTTTATTTCTACATTTTGCTAGTTGGTAAATTTTTCTCTGTCCTTCCTTTGTTTCTAATTGATCATGCAGATCTTGATATGCCATTGCCTTCGCCTGTGCCACAACTCTCTTGGCTTCTTGCTTTCTCTCTTTGTACACCTCTCTGTCCTCTTCCACTCTTGACTCATCCCACTTCTGCTTTGCCTTCCTCTTAGCTGTCACTGCCACTTGTACATCATTATTCCACCACCAACCCTCCTTCTGCTCTCTAATCTTTCCAGATGTCTCACCAAGCACCTCGATTGCACAGCTCAGGATTACTTTTGAATTATGTTTCCACCAATCTTGTACACTTTCCAGTCCATCCGAAATCCTCTCTAACACTCTCTCCCTAAAATGATTCCTCACACTCTCTTCTTTTAAGCGAAACCACTTAATTGTCTTCATCCCATGGCAACCAGAAGTTCTTATCTTCGATCTTAATTTAAAGTCTGGCACAGCAGTCGGTGTTGTTGTGCTACTTGATCTGTTGGAATTACCTTACAATTTGTCACAACCTTAAGATGTTTTCTTCTAGTCAAAATGTAGTCAATTTGTGAGCTGTTGTTACCACTTCTAAATGTTATCAAATGTTCTTCCCTCTTGAAGAAAAACGAGTTCACAATTGCCAGATCAAACGCTACTGCAAAGTCCACAACCCACTCTCCTTCCTGGTTCATCATTCCCACTCCGTGGCCACCATGCACCCTTTCACAGTCTCTATTCTGTCTTCCTATGTGCCCGTTCAAGTCTCCTCCAGCAATCACCATCTCATTTTCTTCCAATTCCCTCATTTCTTCATCTAACACGTTCCAGAACTCATCTTTTTCCTCTGCTGTACAACCAACTTGCGGGGCATATACACATAATACGACCACCCGCTCTTCTCCAAGACCCAATTTCATTCGCATGATCCTGTCGTTCCTTCTACCCACGTCCAGTACTTCACCCTTCATTCTGCCACACACCACAATTCCTACACCATTTCTTCCCTCGTTATTCGCTCCAGAGTAGAACAATTTATATTCATCTCCCAATTCCTTTGCCTTTCCACCTTGTCTCCTGCACACATAAAATGTCCAACTTCCTCTTCCTCATCATGTCTGCCACCTCTCTTCCCCTTCCAGTCATGCTTCCAACATTCAGTGTTCCCACTCGCAACATCCTTTCCACCTGCTGGGCTCGCTTCTTTAACCGCACCCGCCCTTGATGCGGTAGCCCTCGTCCACTTCTCACAGCTGTAGGGCGATGTGGCTGCGCGTCGCTTAAGGGGTACGCCCTAGCCCTTATATCATTTTCTCTTCGACTCATAATCATAGTTTGAGTTGGCACTGAAGTTTTACGACCGGATGCCCTTCCTGACATCAACCCTCGCATTTATCCGGGCTTGGGACCGGCACCTATTGAGGCTAGCTTGCCTCCTTCGGTGGCTGCATAAGACGAAATGACTTAGCAAGATAGGAAAGACTCACCCCTATCCCTCGAATACTCTAATAGCATCAGGAGGAAGGAGCAAGGAGAGGAGAAAGAAGAGGAGGGACCAGTCTACAGAATAATATAACAGATATATATTACATGAAGTAAGGCATGGTCCAGCATCAGGTACCTCGGGTTTGCCATGTCCGTACTCACTAAAGTGAGCCCTTGAGAATATCAGCTTTCAGAGATAAATACTGAAAATGGTCAACATAGCCATCAGAATTAGGGTGATAAAGGCAAGAAATTGAAGCAAAGAAATCTTGAGCCAAAATAGATCATACATGGAAGGTTCTAGGTATTATAACCTTTAGCATGGGATATCAGATCTGACAAAAGTACATGTTCAGTCCTTATGGAAGTCATCATGCATAATTTGATGTGGAAAGTTTAGGTGAGTTTTAGTAATAGAGGATGCAATTTCACATTCAGTGATGAATAACAGATTGGATTTGGATGTTCATAAAGTCTACATTGTTTCTTCCTATTTCCTTCCTATGGGAAGGACGTGATCATTAGCAAATTGTTATTAATTATTGCCTAGTTTTTCTCACTTGACTACCATTTGTTTCAATGAGCTTGGGTCTCTTTTCCTTTTCTTCTAAAGGATCATATATTTGTTCAGTTTTTTTTTTTTTTTGTTGAATTCAAAATTTTTAATGTTATTAAAATCACTACTAATTTAAGTCCTAAGTGTTGTTTGATTGAAAGATTTGGAATTAATTTATTTTTCATGTGACATTTTCAGTATCATTTCACTACTGTTACATATAATTAGGTTTACCATCTCTAGTTACTCAGTTTCCTAATAATACTCTGACATTTATCATCTACCAAATGTTACCTACCTACTCGTACTGCAAATATATTAAGCAGCCACATCACACCTTGTACAGCAGTATGGTATAAAAGCATTGTGAAACAGAGCCAGAACTATCTCACTCTCCATCCCATGTATTTGGAAGACATCTGAAAAGATTGTCCAAGTACCTCTCAAATGTAACCTACAAACCACCTTTTAACAATATATCCTACTGGCAGCTCTTAGTAGTCTAAGCTAATCTTAAATGTCTGCCTTCAGAAACAGTTTCTGAAGGCAGGACATTTGCAAGTATAAACTTGAAATACATAACTTGAGCGAGATCTTCAGAAACTTTCTGAAGACATTCATTTCTGTACATGAATACATTGCAACTACAATAATCTACAAACTGTTTTTAAGACTATTAATTCAGCTTAAATAATTTGTATCCTAAGGTTGCTTTCTTTTCAATAACAGAAAAATTTTATTTTCTTCAGTTTTTCATTGTTTATTTCTTTCTTGAATCCAACTCGTACTTTTCCTTTAGGAATTTCATTATCTCTTCATGTTTTCCTTTGCTTCAGCATTTTGTCTTTAGTTTTCTCACCAGTATTTTTATTCTTCCCTTACCTTTTTATGAACCTATCCATTAATAATCCTGAAATTTTACATAAGTTTTGTGCATCCACCCTCCTGTCAGCATACCCATGGATAGGTTTACATCCTTTTATGTGACTCTCTCAAACATCAATTAGCTTTAATTCAACATGGGAATTTGGGCTTTATACCATAGCCATGCTAGAGGAATAATTACCCCCCTCACACACACACACACACTTTTTTTTTTTACCATGAAAGGTTTATTTGTAAACCTATAGTATGAATATACCATGGTTTACAAATAAACAGGTTTGCAAATATGTAGATGAGCTAAGGATTTTTTTCTTCTATTTTTATTGATCTTATATAATTCTTTATATTTTTTTACTTAGTTTGGAAACCCTGCTCTAGAGACCAAACATGGAACTTTTTTTGAGCCACTTCAGGCTTCCAATAAGTGGTCTCACAGCAGGTGATGAAATTCATATCCCACCTAAAGACAATCATAAACATCCATCCATACCTACAGCAGGATTTGAACCCGCATGTTTCATGAACTCTTCTTCATCATTAACCATGTAATGGTAATGAAATTTAGTGGACATATTGTAAAAGTGGCCCAGATAGCTTAAAGGATAACTTGGATGTTAAGAAACACATTGACAAGCTGGGATAAGGAAGTTATTATCCTTATAAGTATTTGATATGACCCCATCTGAACTATTGTGCATCAGATTTAGTTGCCTGGATTTCTTGGGATGTGGAAATGACGGAGAGAATTCCGAGGCAACTGACTAAAGTGGTGATTGGTTTGGGAAGTGCTCCTTATGAATAACTGAAGCTCTGTGGGTTAGAATATAGGACTCAGATAGAGACTATTAGTTACTAAATACATTAACAGAGTTACTAGAATGTTTGATGGCTCTCCTTTATATATCTTTGGGAGCTTAGTAAATTCTCAGAAGTAATGAACATTTAGAAGAGAAATGGAAGGAAATAAACTGGAAGATATCTCAAGTTAAACAATTAATTAGGCATGTTGATCACAAGCAGGCTAAATTATAATGAAACTATGAAACAGAAGAAATGTAGGATGGTCTGCTGTGACGAAACTTACAAATATATGGCAAAATATACATCTCTCCCAAGAATGGGAAATTAAAGTATATGGCTCTGTTAATCCTTGCAGACCTTTATGGTGTAGAGACTCGGATTTTCAAACAGAAGGAAGAACAAAGATGGACATGCTTTGAAGTATTTTGAAGAAAATAAATTAAATAAACTTTGAAGTGTTTAAATAAAATAAAATAAAACAGGATGGACTAAAATAAAAACCACTCAGAGTAGCAGAGAAGAATTAGACTACCATATTTCAATAATAGCGAGAATTAAAGAAAAACAGTTACACTGATATGGACATATGTTCAAAATGCTGACTAAAAGATTTCTTCATATTCACCAAAACAGAAGAGTAGAAGGAAAGATGCTGCCAGAAAGACCTAGAAGGAAATCGATAGAAAACATCAAGAGTATAAGTGGTCTGAACTCTTACAGAAATTTAAATAACTTGGCTGCAAATAGGTTCATGGTAGCCTCAACCAGCTTTAGGCAAATAATGATGATACTATTATAATGTGACACCTGCAAGTACTCAGCATGGGAAGGCACTCTACTGTAAATAGTGACTTAGAACTAGCAGTGTTTTTAAAAGAAAATTTCAGTCGCACAGCAAGAATTCATTGTGCATGGGAGCGTTGATCTCCAACGCTCCCATGCACAAAGAAACCTTGCTACCCCTGTATGAGATCAGCTAACTCACCATTTGAAAAAGTCCATATAAAGATTCCTCTTGTAATAACAAGAATCAAACTCAGGTCTTTTCCATTAGATGGGCACAATGCCCTCGTGTTCTTCCAACTGTGCTATGGAGACACTAATGAAGATGATGTGGCAGTGTAATTTCTGGAGAACTAAATTTCATTAAGAAGTATAGTACTAATTAAAGTTTTTTTTTTTTTTTCCCCATGTCAGAATTATCTGGTCTTTATACTGGAATGATCAAGAATTTCAGCATAACCACAAAAATCTTAGAAGTTCATGTTATTATTTACTTTCATTGAAGAAGCCAACCAAAAGTTTGTTGTTATAAAATTAACAAGCAATCTTATATTTTAATTTAATGAATCCTTATTTTTTGTTAAATGACAAACAATCATCAGCCCCAGTAGCGGTGTCTTCCTGCATCATTACTTCAAGTTAACAAACTTTCAAATCTTGAAACAAATAATTGATTTCATGATGTGATTTGATAACTGGTAGAGTACTATAGTATCTAAGTATCTGCATTCTTTGTTCTCTGCTTGATAAGATAATTGTATGGTGATGTCACTTTTTTGCACATAGTCATTTTCCTAAACTGACAGTAGTTTTTCTTCATT
Organism: Typopeltis vanoorti; assembly: GCF_054136105.1. Classification (NCBI taxonomy): domain Eukaryota; kingdom Metazoa; phylum Arthropoda; class Arachnida; order Uropygi; family Thelyphonidae; genus Typopeltis; species Typopeltis vanoorti. Next base: position 48,984,585 of record NC_143572.1, on the reverse strand, counting down.
TTATAGTTAGATCCTTGGATATTTAACTTTTAAAGTTGGTTATCCATGTAAGGACCAAATCATGAGGAGAACTACTGAACTAAGGAAAAATTTTAAGAGAAGTAGTAGGAATGGAAAATGTATAGGTTAGAAGCTACATTTTTCAAAAATATAAATATGCTTACAGAAACCAATAATTTGTCAATGATCAATTTCTTTACATTATTAGAAAATATTCAGCATATTCTGCATTATTGTTTGTGTCCATCAAAAGTTGTCCTTAAAGAGATAAAGATGGCTTGTTGTATCAGTGTTTGATTAATTACTGGCAAAAACCACATAAAAGGTAATGCACTTTTAATAAATGAATTGCTAGCTTCATACAACAGTGTTGTTTACTTCTTCATATTGGGGCAGAACCGCACTATCCATAATGTTAAGCCAGGAGTATACAAAATCCTTTTTTATTGTGGTGTCTGTTACATTGGACAGACAGGACAGTCTGGAGAAATCCATCAAAAAGAATATGTTAGAGATGTGAAGAATAAATGGACACATAAATCTGGACTAGCTTTTCACACAACCAAAGTAAAACATCAAGTTAATTGGCAACTTACAAAAATGCCAAACATAGAATTCAATAATTCCATCCATCAATGGTTCTAACAAGCAATTAAGCACCTACGACCTTCCAAGTATTTTTGGACTTCTCAACTATAACTGAAGTATAAGGTGGTTAGCCCTATGTCTGTAGATGCGTGTGTTCACGGGGCCGGTTTGCTTGTTCTGGGTAACTAAAAACCTGAGTTTCCAGGTGAGAAAATACCCTTACCTACATATGAGACTGGCTAACTCACCTTTCGTCAAAAGAGACCAGATAAAGGTTCCTCACGTCGTGGACAGGAATTGAACCCAGATGTTTCGGACCAGAGGGCTTTGTCTATACTGACTGAGCTAGATGATATAGAATTCAATAATTATGTAAGTAAATTGCAAGCAAGATGATAAGATGCCCAATCCAGAGTAATAAAAACCAGGGTCTAATATTATTGAATGAAGCTATGAGACAAACTATACCATATCTTGTATCAATGAACCATGTCTCTGATATCTTGTTCCAATGTTCATCGTCTGTCTCATGTTGAATAAATTAAAAAATTGACAGTTATTAATTTTAAAAAAATCATTTTGTAAAATACTGCTTTTTATTTGTGTTCTGTTCCAATCTGAAGATATACACAATAGTGTTGTACAGTAATTAATTAAAGTGCATCATTGTTTTCATGGTTTTTGCCAGTAATCAACAAAACAAAGTCAATTAATATTTCATTTAGCCACAAGTTTGCTTTAGTTGTATTTTTTGGGATATTATTCATATTTTTAATTGTGAAGACACAAATTTTAGCTAAAGCAAAAAATGTGGTATAGTATCAGGATATCTGCTGTCCTTTTTTGAAAAGCAATTATTTATAGAACTGAAAGCAGCTTTGAATAATTATTAACCTTGAATATTTTCATTATGTGTAGTCTAAACACAACTTTCATAACCTATAAAAACAATTTCTGCCATGACCATCATAACAGAAAATACTCTGATTAATGAATGTTGGTATTTTCCATACCTGAATTTATATATATGTATTATATACATATATACATTATTATTATTCTACAATAAACGCCATCTACTGCCACCTCCACTTATACATACATATATGTGTGTATGTGTCTATATATATGTATACATATGTAGACGTGTGTGTATGTATATACATATGTAGACGTGTGTGTGTATGTATATACATATGTAGACGTGTGTGTGTGTATGTATATACATATGTAGACGTGTGTGTGTATGTATATACATATGTAGACGTGTGTGTGTATGTATATACATATGTAGACGTGTGTATGTATATACATATGTAGACGTGTGTGTGTGTGTATGTATATACATATGTAGACGTGTGTGTATATACATATGTAGACGTGTGTGTGTACGTACATGCACATGTAGACGTGTGTGTGTACGTACATGCACATGTAGACGTGTGTGTGTACGTACATGCACATGTAGACGTGTGTGTGTACGTACATGCACATGTAGACGTGTGTGTGTACATGCACATGTAGATGCGCTTGTGTGTGTGTACATGCACATGTAGACGCGCTTGTGTGTATACATATGTAGACGTGTGTGTGTGTAGGTATATATACGTAGACGCGTGTGTGTACACACACGTGGATGCTTGCATGGGTGTGTGTATACACACAACGTATACACTATGTATATACATAGTATATACACATGTAGGCGTGTGTGCACATCTACATGTGTATATAGATGTGTGTATCACATGTAGAAGTGTGTGTGTGTGTGTATCACATGTAGAAGTGTGTGTGTGTGTGTATACATATGTAGAAGTGTGTGTGTGTATACATATGTAGAAGTGTGTGTGTATACATATGTAGAAGTGTGTGTGTGTGTGTATACATATGTAGAAGTGTGTGTGTGTGTATACATATGTAGAAGTGTGTGTGTGTGTGTGTGTGTATACATATGTAGAAGTGTGTGTGTATACATATGTAGAAGTGTGTGTGTGTGTGTATACATATGTAGAAGTGTATGTGTGTGTGTATACATATGTAGAAGTGTATGTGTGTGTGTATACATATGTAGAAGTGTGTGTGTGTGTGTGTATACACATGTAGAAGTGTGTGTGTGTGTGTGTGTGTGTATACACATGTAGAAGTGTGTGTGTGTATACACATGTAGAAGTGTGTGTGTGTGTGTATACACATGTAGAAGTGTGTGTGTGTATACACATGTAGAAGTGTGTGTGTGTGTATACACATGTAGAAGTGTGTGTGTGTGTATACACATGTAGAAGTGTGTGTGTGTGTATACACATGTAGAAGTGTGTGTGTGTATACACATGTAGAAGTGTGTATACACACACATCTATATGTGTATACATACACGTGTAGACGTGTATGTATACATGTCTACATGTGTATATAGATGTGTGTGTACACGTAGTAGTAGTGTGTGTGTGTGTGTGTACACGTAGTAGTAGTAGTGTGTGTGTGTGTGTACACGTAGTAGTAGTGTGTACACGTAGTAGTAGAGTGTGTGAGTGTATATACATACACGTGTAGACGTGTGTGTGTACATACACGCGTAGACGTGTGTGTGTACATACACGCGTAGACGTGTGTGTGTACATACACGCGTAGACGTGTGTGTGTACATACACGCGTAGACGTGTGTGTGTACATACACGCGTAGACGTGTGTGTGTGTACATACACGCGTAGACGTGTGTGTGTGTACATACACGCGTAGACGGGTGTGTGTGTGTGTACATACACGCGTAGACGGGTGTGTGTGTGTGTACATACACGCGTAGACGGGTGTGTGTGTACATACACGCGTAGACGCGTGTGTGTGTGTACATACACGCGTAGACGCGTGTGTGTGTGTACATACACGCGTAGACGCGTGTGTGTGTGTGTACATACACGCGTAGACGCGTGTGTGTGTGTGTACATACACGCGTAGACGCGTGTGTGTGTACATACACGCGTAGACGCGTGTGTGTGTACATACACGCGTAGACGCGTGTGTGTGTGTACATACACGCGTAGACGCGTGTGTGTGTACATACACGCGTAGACGTGTGTGTGTGTATATACATATGTAGACGTGTGCATGTGTGTATATACATATGTAGACGTGTGCATGTGTGTATATACATATGTAGACGTGTGTGTGTATATATATATACATATGTAGACGTGTGCATATATACATATGTAAACGTGTGTGTGTGTATACATATGTAAACGTGTGTGTGTGTACATATGTAAACGTGTGTGTGTGTGTACATATGTAAACGTGTGTGTGTGTATACATATGTAAACGTGTGTGTGTGTGTACATATGTAAACGTGTGTGTGTGTGTACATATGTAAACGTGTGTGTGTGTGTACATATGTAAACGTGTGTGTGTGTGTACATATGTAAACGTGTGTGTGTGTGTACATATGTAAACGTGTGTGTGTGTGTACATATGTAAACGTGTGTGTGTGTGTACATATGTAAACGTGTGTGTGTGTGTATACATATGTAAACGTGTGTGTGTGTACATATGTAAACGTGTGTGTGTGTGTGTATACATATGTAAACGTGTGTATGTGTATACATATGTAGACGTGTGTGTGTATATATACATATGTTGACGTGTGTGGGTGTGTATATCTATGTATACAGTAAGCTACAAAACGATAAGTGTATAAACATTCTTATACTGATAATTTGAATATTTGTATTTGTTTCATGCTTACTGGTGATGTTTAGCAGGTAGGTTTCTATTAGAAAGTAAACTCGATAGTCTTTAACAAATCTTAGTTACAAATACCAGGAAGAAAATTTAAAAAAAAAAAAAAAAAACTTTTTAGTCTACTCTTTCATAAGTGTTTAACTTGAAATGATGTCAAGTATTTATTCCTTTCTTTTAAGCTTACACGGTTATCCAAATGCATTTTTGAAAATTATGGAGACAACTGAAGTTTTTATTCAAACACTGTAGTCTCCATGATTTTAGTTATATTAAACTAAAGTTTTTATTCAAACATGGTATTTGTCTCCATAATTTTCAGAAATGCATCAAGTATTTATTCTGTGATGGTCAAGTTCTCTGTTTTAGAGGAGGTTGCATTTATAAATATTAGGGATTTGTAAATTGTTATTAACTTAAAATGTATTTAGATTATGAATATGTTTTTGCTTTAAACATATAAAGCTCCAAACATGTTTCAATAGAGAATGTGAGTGTGCGTGATTTCTTCCTCACCTTTATTTTTGTTAAAGGAGATACTCTTGGAAATTCCTATTACTTTTCTTCTTGCAGGGTACTTATCTCTTCTTTTTAGAGTTAGATTCTTGGATATCTAGCTTTTAAAGTTGGTTATCCAATTTCGTTTATGGCCAGTGTCCATTTATATGACATTGCATTTGCTCATACAATGGGTTTGACAACATAATGCTGCTGTGAATCAACACTTAGCAGTTTTTTGTATACCCTGGCTTCCTGTTTATGATGTTTGCTGGCTATTTCCCTTCTGTGTTTCATGGTGAATTATAAGCTATTTATAACTATTATTTTATTTAACTGTTGTTAATTAAGGCAGATAAAATTCAAAACAAGGGTGTTGCTGCTTTCAGTGAAAAAGAAAAAGATGCATAAACTTCTTATATTTCATACTAAGATTGTAATTATTAAATTTAGTGACAAATGTGTATTGAACACTGAGGTAGGCTGCAGGCTGAATTACTTTACACTACTCATGTTATGGTTGTTAAAAAATTTTTTTTATTAGTGAAATAAAAACTTAATACTACAGTTATCCATAAACATGACAATCTTATTGCTGAAATGGAAAAACTTTTAATTGTGTAGATTGAAGCCATTATATTCAGAATAACTTTTACATATGCAGAACTTATTCTGAATTTTTTGTTTACATAAATAAGTGCTTTATTTATGTCATTTACACACATGTCTGCTTAAAAAGGTTATTAAGACATTATACACATCTAGAAGTGATAGGGAAAAAACTGTTCGGTGGTGTTTTGGAACTAACGTGTCACGTGACCGGGATGTGTGTGCATTTTCTTAGTCTTTGTTTATAAATTTACGTGAAATCGGTGTTTACAGTGTGAAAGTGATCACTTGTCTGATTGCCTGAAAAGTGTTTTATTTTAAGTCTAGGATTTTTAATCTGATTGATTATTTTCAAATGCTAGGAAATTCCTGTGTGATGCCCTTTTCTTGCTAATGAATTTAAGATTTGGAGAAATGCATGAACATTATTCAAATTATTATTATTGTTAATAGCATCGATCTCCATAGAATTAAAGTGCTCATTGCAAGAGGTCTATACTCCCACAATGAGTTTCATGCAGAAAAGATCATTGAACCATGCCTTAAACCCATTCATAGTTTCTGCATTTACCACTTTCAGTGCATTCCACTCACCAATCATTCTCCATGCAAAAAATCTGCTTCTCACTCCCCTGTTCACACCCTCCTTCTACAGCTTTGAGAGATAGCCTCTAGTTCTACCTTGCCCCTTCTCTCTCTCTCTACTCTATGTAAATTTCCTGAACATTAATCTGGTAACAACCTCTTCCCTACTTATATGTCTCAATCCTAGCCCCTTGTTTTCTGTTCAAAAGACTGTAAGTTGTGTTCCCTCAATCTCTCCTCATATCTGACATTCCATAGACCTTACATTGAAAATGTAAATATTCTCTGGACCTTCTCCAATACCTCCTCATCTTCTCTGAACACCAGATGACCAAATCTGAGCCCAGTAGTCTATATGCAGCCTGATCAAAGCATTATACAAGGGAATCATAACCTCTGCTTTTTCATGTCCTCCTCATTATTGCCATAACCCATTGGGATGTTCTGACAAGTTTACCTTTTTTTTTTTTCCTTTTTTTTTATGTTGAGCCCATACAATGAGAGGTTGGGAAAGGAGAAACTTGTTTACATTTGATTTTAAAGCCTATATATTATATTCCTTAGGAAACACCTAAGGGAGAAGACTGTTGCACAATACAGCAGGGATGGAGGAGGAAAAGAAACGTGTTCTTTGCTTTCAGCTGCACATGTTTGAACAGACGTAGTACTGAGTGGGGGAATTATTGATTCTATTTCAGATGAACATTTGCCATGGAAATATTTATAGAAGACACATATTGCAGAAACCAAATGCCTGTGTGAAAGTGGGAGGAGTCGGTTGGTAAGAGATGGGTTATTAATCAATCTCTCTCTCTCCTCTGTATTGAGTCAAGCATTTTAGGAAGCTCTTAAGGGCCCCCCATGCCAAATGTGTGTGTGTGTGTGAGAAAGAGAGCAGTATTCAATAGCTGGGCAGATTTGTTAACCTTATTTGTATAAGGTTAACAGCTGTTCAGAGGTGAAGTAACATCTTGAGTGAAAGAGAAATCCCAGTTTTTTTTAGAAGCTGAAGATGCAATGGTTGTGATGTGTTTATGCCAGGAGTCTTGATGTCAGGGTGATTCCAAGAAGAAATCTCATGTTGTCTGGAAATTTGAGTGTTGTCAAAGATAATTCTGCTGGGAGAAATAAGACAGGACTGGGTTTTGCTAGCATTGAAACTGATGAGGTTATCTGAATCCCATTGGAGGATGGCTTGGAGATCAGAATTGAGGGCAATGATGATTGATGTGCTGTAGGGAGGAGTGAAATGTGTTGTCATCTGCAAAACTATTTTGTGTTGGAGGTCAACTGAAATAGGTCATCGATATATAGAAGGAAGACTGTTCATTACTGCTTTCAGTAATTGGAGGAAAAGTCAACTGTGTTTTAGGCTTTAAGTCAGGTTAGAGACCTGACTAAAAGAAGACACTACTACATATGACATTGTGCAAATCCCATCTCTTCAAAAAAAAAAAAAAAACTTGATCGAGAACATCATGAAAAAAATTATCGATATTATCCCCAGAAAAATTAAGGATAAACTTGTATTCTGGTTGAGAGATGGATGATTTGTATTAGATAATTTGCTCAGTGGTTTTCAAACTGTAAGGTGCACCCCACCAGAGGAAGCATGAAACATGGTCAATATTGTGGTTTTTTTCAAGCACAAGTCCTGCATGTAGTCAGTATTCTATCCACTTGTTTCAATACAGTGTAGCATTTAAAAAACTCCACATTTAAAAAAAAAATAAAAAAATAAGTCAGCCATCTCATTAAATATTTTTGTCATTAATATGCTAAGTTATACATTTAAAAGTTATTTTTAAAGTAACTATCTTTGTGTGGTTACTGTGTGTTCTACTGTTTGAAGTATTCAAAAACTGCAAGAACATCTTAGTTTTACTTAAATAAAATACATTCTAAGCAAACTATAGGTTAGTATTATTGTCTGAAAAGCTTAGGAAGGGCACAAGAATTTAAAAAAAAAAAAAAAAAAAGTGATATCTCTTTAAGAAGTTTGAAAACCACTGGCTTATACCAAATATTCTTCATTTTTCAGCTTGGTCTGTTGTAACTGGAAGAAAACAATCATTTGGAATAGTGGACATTAAAGTCATCTGGTCACCACATAACTTTATTACAGAAGTCAGTTTTTTACAACTGTCTCAAAATCTGTAATGCACTGAAAATGTAATGCTTTGTCACTCCTGGGTGTTAGTATGCTAAAAAGTGACTATCAGCTGTAGTTTGGTAAAAATTCCAAACATGCCTAAGAAAACATTTGTATTTTGAGTGACCACATTAGGCCTTATAGATAGCTTCACTATGTATCACCTGTTTACTTGATTCTCATTACATTCCATCTATAAGTCTTCTGTTGCATATTCCAACTGCTTGAATGTCCTTTTGGTCAATTTCCTTTTAGGGTTTCTTCATTTGCTTACTTGGTTTAAATATATATAGAGGAAAATAATATAATTTCTGGTCAAATATATGAAACTAGGAGCATGCAGCATATGATTAGCTGTTTTGTGGGTGGAAGTGGTAGGAGGCAAAAGAATCATGAAAGTTAGGCAAGAAAAAGTTCTAGATAATTAATGATTCCAGAGTGATACTATATAGAAATTACATTCTTAGAACTGTGATGAGTGAGAAAGTGTACAAGGTTTGTTTTCTAGGAGGAAAAGTATGCAATGTGATATAGGCTTTGGATATAAGCAAGAAGTTAGTAGTAGTTGTAGGAACAAATTATTTGGATGGCGAAGGAGGACAGTGTGACAATTGATATCAGAAGGCTAAGGAGAATATAGGAAAAGTGAGTAGCATACTATTCAGCTATGACACAATGAGGCATGATGATGATTATAGAGGGTAAAGGGTATGTTGGTAGAACTGTCAGAAGAAAGGAGTGCAGTTTGTGAATGATTAATTTGAGGACTGAATGGAACTGTATAAAAGTGAGGGACTAGACCTGACTGGGTTTGGTATGCATCACCTGAAGAAGCTGCTGATGGAAGAAGAAAAGAGGTAAAAAAGGAGTGAGAGACCTGAGGAGATCATTAGCAGCAGAGCAAGAATAGTGAAGTTAAAAGAATGATTGTGAATGAGCAGTGTGAGACTATAGAAAGGAAAGAGAGAATAAGTATGCAAAAATAGAGAGGGGGAAACGGAGAGGAAGGATGATGAGGAAATAGTGTGGGATGTCTGGGGAATCAGTTATGTCTAGGACAAACAGGATAATTTCTGATGAAGGGGGATTGAGATCTGCACTCATTACTAGGAGGTAGCATTGTTTTGTCCAAACATAGATCAAAAAATGAGTTAGTATTTGTTTACTAATGCCTTGAATATCAGGAATAAAGGGAAAGAAATTTTAGTATGAGATGATTCACCTAAGAATTTTTAGTATAAGTGAAACTGGAAATGACGAACCTCATGGACAAGGTTATGTTAGACATTATTATCTCTTTTTCCTGGTATTACACAGCAAATGATAAAAGTCATTATTAATTGTTTTTTTATTTCACTGGGTTTTATACTCTTCACAGCACAACTGCCAGTTACAAATGTGACAATGAGTAAATGAAACATTTCAAATTGTAAGCTAAAGTCTTAATTTAGGTTTAGCCTTAATCAGAACTTTAGATCTTAATACAGGCCTAAAGTTCTAAATTGCTATATCATGCTAAATTAGAACTTGAGATCTTGTCTTTTGTCTGATACAATTTAAATTGTTTCATTTCCTCATTGTTGTGTTTGCATAACTAGTAGTTGAGCTCTGAAATGCTGGTTTGAAACCCAGTGAAATATAAGCCAGTTAATATCTTTATATGATTTGTTTTTTGTGTTGTAATACCATGGTAAGATTCAAACCTACAGCCTCTTGGCTGGAGAGTGGATATGCTAATCACTTTTCCAACAGTCAATGATTATAGAGGAATTGTGTTCACTCAGTGCAGTGGAGCAAATTGCAGAGTTTTGAGATAGAATAAGATATTTAGTAGGATGTTGTTATAGACCTGGAAATGTGGAGGGTTTCACAGTCAGTCAGCTTGAGAAACGATGACCGTATACCAAGATATTAGTTAGTGGAAGTGGTAGTTGAGTAGCCACTGCAGAAATGTAGTTGAGGTACTGAATGTGCAAATCACTCAAGTACTGCATGCTTTCGAGTATAATATCATACAAAGCTTGAGTGAGGATGAAATAGTGTAGGAAGGGTAGAAAGTCTGGAAATAAGGGAGAAGGAAGTATAAGAAGAACTAAATAAACTTTGCTATTAATAAGGTGATATGATTTTATGTTCTATCACTGGGTATTTTAAGGGATCATTCTTGACAATCTCACAGTAATAGAGATGAAAACACTGCCCATGATGTGTTTAACAAGAGCCTTACAAGGAAAACTTCCAAATAAAAATAAATGGAAGCAGGATAAAATTAATCCACAGCATAAATAGAGGTAGAGTACTAAGACTGCTTCAAATTACAGGCTGACCTATATATCAGCAAAGGTTATCAGTTTGTTAAAGAGTAGATCATGTTTCAGAAATTGACTCTCATATGATAGTGTATAACAAGATATGAAAAAAAAGTGAGATGTACTGTTATGTCTAGATGTTTTGAAGACTTTGACAAGCTGCCACTCAGCAAGTTGGTATTTAAATTGGTTTAGGCAGGTTCATATGTCACAATGATCTGTTTCAAGGCCATTATTATGTAACCTTATTTTATGTTAATAATATTGGGATAGGCTTAATAAAGTTAGGAAGAACTTAATGAACAGAACTAATGTTGCGACTCCAGGAGGATTTGAATAAACTACATGAAGCTTCCAGTTCAGGTGTTACAAAATATTTTAATATTGGATTGGATGTGTTCGGTGAGTGGGGATATAGTGAATTAAGTGAGAAGAGAGAGAGATCTAGTCTGAATGTATTGATAGATAAGGACACAAAATTTTGAGCCATTTTAACAATTAGAACATGTTTTGGCAGTGACGAAGAGAACAGTGACATGTAAATATAAAGATGTTATAGTTCCACTTTACAAGTCCTTGATCAAGTGGGTGAATTTGGTCACTTTAAAGACTTAAAGAAATGTTGGAAGGAGTCTAGAAAAGAATGACATTTTTTCTATGAAATGCAAAAACAGATTGAGGGAATGTCAACTTCAGAGTCTAGTGGAGCAGAAAAGAAAGGGTGGTATGATTAAGACATAAGTCAGGGGAGGGGGGTACCAGATTAAGGCAGAAAATTTTTTCATGTATTTCAGGAAGACCGAGATAGAACAAAAGGCCACACATGGAAGTTAATGAGGAGGATGGGCATGAGTGAGGAGCAGGTTTGTTACTTGGAGAGTGGTTAGGAATGCGTTTTATGAACCATGTGAGTGTAGAAACACTAAATCAGTTTAATGCATGTTGTAGTGAACATTATTTGATAGTAAAGACCACCCATGATGAATTTTGACTCCATGTACAACTTAGTAGCAATAAAAGTAACCCATAGGAAAGCAACAAATACTTAACCATACTTTCTGCTTCACTAGAAAATGTTTTGATTAAATTTTTTTAAAAAAATTCATGAAATATAAATGTATATAAAATTAAACCTAAAAATAGTGTTTACATTTTTTTTCACGTAGCTGTGAAATTTGATCACCTAACAGTAATCATAATTAGCTAAATTTTCATAGTGATTTTATCTGTTGCTCACAGCAAATCATGGATTTTGCTCCCCTGGTGCCTGTGCAGGTAGGAGAAAGAATTCGGGTGATCCTGGACTGTGAAGACAACACACTTGCCTTTGAGAGGAACTATGAATTTCTGGGAGTAGCATTCCGTGGATTGCCAGATAAAAAGCTGTATCCCGCCATCTCTGCAGTATATGGAAACACAGAAGTATCGATGGTATATCTTGGTCATCCTCTAGATGGGTGATGATGGTCTAGACTGATAGGAATCTAATCAACCGCCCAGGTAGTAGAGGTAAGGTTACTGCATAAATTCTTTCATATTTTATTCATTTCCATTGTATGATGTGGTACTGAAACAGTGGATGCTCACTGTAACAGAAACAGACTCTTGAAAACCAAAAGATTGGTTTGTTGGAGCAGATGGTTTCCTCTAGCAGCGTTTAAATAGCATTGATTTAGAGTTTTGACTGAGACTTTAGGGTAGTCAGTTAGTTAGCTTACTCACTTTAATGGTATTTGCTGTAGTGAGAATTCAGCATAGTTTTGATAGTTATATAGTATGGTTCTAATGTCTTCTCTCTCTCTCTCTCACAGATGAATAGCTGAAGAATGGCATGTTCAATTATCATATTTATGTCTTTTTTCTTTCACTACAAGCTCTCTCTCTCTCAGTGACTCTTTGACTGGAGGTCTCAGATAATAATAACTAGTAAGCCCAGTTGCTTATAGTGCTGTTTTCAAGATTATCCCAGCATCATCTGAATCCTCCTTTGTTTCTCTTCACCTTTGGTATATCCAGTTCTTTACTGATCTATTATCCTACATTCTTTTCAATATGATTTTCCATTTTTTGGAACCAGTCATTTATTGGCTGTATTTTACAATTTTCTCTGATATGCAAGTTCCTAATTTTGTTTAATGTTGTTATCCCTTCAATGTTTCTGAGTTGTTCATCATAGTGATTTCATTCATTTACAGAGCCTGAAAAATTTTGTCCTGTCTCACCAGTCAGGAAAATATCCCATTCGTCAAATGTTATCCCTGGTGTACTCCACCATGACTGCTAACATATCATAGTTATGTTCTTATTCCTGGATGTAATTAATTTTAACTCTGTATAGCTACCAGTGTTGAGACAGGTGTGTTATCTGCTTATATATATTACTGTATTTATCAGTCTGTGAAGAAAAAATTCATACATTTTATGCAATACAAGACCATTATTTTATTTTTTTTAATTAATAATACTTTTTGCTATGTTTCACTTATGATTCCGTCTTGAATCACTTTTATGGAAAAAAAGCAACAATTTCTTCTCTGCCATTATAAAATGGTGAAAATTTTGAATATCATAAAAACTCTCAATACAATGAAACCCTTAGATCTAAAGAAAAAAAAAATTGATGGTTCATTTCTGAATTCCGATTGGCTCTGGAAAAAAAATTGCTGGATTGACAGGGCCAGCAATGACATTGCTGTGACTCAGAAAACATTTAGGTTAGAATCAATATAATTAGATATTTTGGGGAAATAAATACTACTTTCTCAACTTTACAAAAGTTTTAATATCCACTATTAATGAACAAATTCCTCTCATTGGTCATATTCCACTACGACAAAATCAGTGATAATCGTAAAAAGGTATTTGCAATGAACATCATTCCCCAATAGATGCAATAAGTAAACATATAAAAAAATTACAACATATGAATCAGAACCAGCATTACATACATAAAACTGATGGTTAAACAAACTTTTCTTCTTTACAAGTGCATTTTTCAGCCCTGTTCATTTATTATTTTCTGCAGTTTCTGCTGCATATATTAGTACTGGTTCTTATTCTTCCAGGTGAGGTTATGAGATATGCAGATATTTTAATATCTTTTATTTCTTGTTCTTGTAATTTTTTTCGTGTGATGTTATAGTTATTTAGTTCTGTTCCTAAATATTTCATTGTATTAAATTGTTCAGTTATTTTCCCTTTGATTTCTAACTTACATCTTATGGGTTCTCTAGGAACTCTTTTATATATTTCTTTTCTCCTGTATTATTTTAGATATATTCAGAATAATTTTGTAGATCATCTTTGTTTTCATTTTTAATTTGTATTTCACACTTTTGCATTTCATTGATTTTTATTATTTTATCCATTGCTAAGAGTTAAATAAGTGAAATTTAAGGAGTCACATTGTTATGTTATCTTTGTTATTATATTTTATTTTTTAAAATTTTTTTTTGTGTATGGATTTTGAAAATCTTTCCATTTATCCAATCCAATATTTAATAGTTTATATTTTCATCTGGTTCTTTCTTTTGAGTTTCTGTTATTCTTCTGATTATGCTTTTAATACCACAAAAATCATGTTTAATTCTTTGAAGTAGTTATAATTTTCTTATCTCAATGTTGATTATATTTCATATAGTTTTATATTCATAATGTACTGATCTATTTGATTTATCTCATTGATATCTATGAAATGCAGTTTTCCCTTCTGTGTGTGCTCTCATGTTCATTAATTATTTCATCATTAAATCTATGTCATATATGAGAGAGCACTGTTGCCAATTTGGACATTTAAATCTAATTCCTTTGCTGTTTTTTCCTCTCTGGTATTGTACAAATTTCTCAACATTTCTAAGACATCTGATCTGGTCTAGCACATAGAGGTCTGCTCAGAAAACTGCCATCCTTTAGTCTATCTTTAACTTTTAGCAGTTGTATCATCCTCTCCCCTCTACATACATACATAGTTCATGGCAAAAACATGATGTTAAAAAGGAGAATCATGATGTCATTATATATTAACATGATTGAAAAGTTTAAAATATTTTAAATTAAAACTTGGAAGGAAAACATAGATCTAATCCAAGGAATTAAAAAATAAAAATAAAATAATTAAAAGTTAAAAAAAAAGTTAAAAAGTCTTAATATGTTCTAATATATATATATATATATATATATATATATATATATATATTCATTTTTTAAATTAACTGACTTAAACCCGAGAATTATAACACAATGACATTTATTTGAAAAAAACGCAACATGTTTCGTCAAAAATGACTTCTTCAGGCGATAAGAACATAGAAAGACAATAAAAGACACTTAAATTAACATTGACACACTCTAAAGCTATACAACTATAAAGCCATAATATTCGACTGTAAATTACAGTTATGAGCTTGAACTACAGTCCGAGTTAAAGTTCTATTGTTGTACACCTGTGCGTGTGTGGAATCACGCGATCTCCAGTATCTAATAGTAGAGTTGAAAGAGTCTGCCAAATTATAGCTAAGATTATTATTCAAATGAAAAGGATCTAAGGTGATTTCCCTTGACTCTACAATGCGGCGCTCTATTTCAGCATGGCTGATGTGTAGGTTTGAAGTCAATGTCCAATCTATTTCATGTTCGTGGCCTTCGTTGTTCGTGTTTATTGAAAGCAGGACATGGCCCGACAGAGCAGTAGCTCTGGTTCTCTTATAGGCAATGTCTCTCTGATGCTCTTCGAGACGTAGTAAGATAGATTTTTCTGTCTGTCCATAGTAAGGCTTTCCGCATTCACAAGTAACCTTGTATACACCTGGGAATTGTAGAAGGTTGTGAGGTTGTTTATAGTTGTTGAAGCGTGATCTTATTTTTGGCAGAGTCGAGAAGCACGTTTTTATGTTAAACTTCTTTAGAATTCTGCTCAGCTTTTTGGATAGTGTGCTGATATATGGCAAGACGATATGACCTTTGGAGTCGTCCTGTGTCTCTACGTTGTTACGTTGGTGGCGGGATAATTGGTTGTTAATACTTTTTAGAGAGTAGCCATTGTTTTTAAAGGTCCATTTAAGATGTTGTAGTTCCTTTTTTAGTTCTTCTTCATCTGACAGTACAGATCTTGCACGATTCGCTAGAGTTGATATAATACCTAACTTTTGCGCTGGATGGTGATGGGAGGACGCATGCAAATATCTGTCTGTGTGTGTTGGCTTTCTAAAAATAGAGACTTTAATTGATTCAGGCGTCTTGGTGAGTTTAACATCTAGGAAGCAGATGGAACTATTTTCTTCAATCTCCATAGTCAATTTTATATCTTGATGGCGGTTGTTTAAGTGGTCGAGGAACTTGTTAAGATTCTCAGTACCATGCTCCCATATGAGGAATATATCGTCCACATATCTAAGCCAAATTTTTGGTTTTAAAGTAAAAGAGGAGATCGCCTTTTCTTCAAAGTCTTCGAAAAAAATGTTGGCTAACACAGGAGAGAGAGGGCTTCCCATAGCTAATCCTTTGACCTGTTTGTATAGTGTACCTTCGAATTCAAAATAGCCAGAGTTTACACAGTGAGATAACAGAGAGAACATTTTATTTGAAATCTTGTTTTTTAAAATATGGAGAACGTCCTGTGTCGGAACGTTGGTAAAGAGTGCTACCACGTCAAAGCTCACCATGATATCAGAAGATTTTAGTTTTAGGTCCTTTATTTTAGAGACAAAATCTGTTGAGTTTTTAATATAAGAAGAAGATTTTCCCGCATAAGCTTTTAAAATATTTAAAAACCCACATACAGGTTATCCAAATATTTGGATAACCTGTATGTGGGTGAGTCAATGCTGTCTACTATAGGTCTCAGTGGATAGTTTTCTTTGTGTACCTTCGGGGGAATGAGGGGGTGTAAAGAGCGGATGGAGAGCCGTGTATTCCGTGGAATTTCTGTGGTCTTTTGTAGGAGATTATTTGTTCTATTGTGTATTTCTCTTGTTGGGTCTCTCTCAATTTCCAAATAACTATCTGAATTTAACAGTGCTAAGATTTTTTCTCGGTAGTCTATTTTATCTAGAACTACAGTTGCATTCCCCTTATCAGCCTTTAAGATGACAATGTCCTTGTTAATCCGTAGATTTTTAATTGCAAGTCTCTCACTAGGGGATATATTATCAGAAGGAGGTTTTGCATCGTTGATTGCAAGAATTGCTTCGATCCGAAGTAAACTCGCGTCTGCGGTAGGAAGTAGCGAAGCTGCCTTCGCTACTTCCTACTTATTACTTTTAGCTAAGATGGAGAAGGCAGCTTCGCTAATCCAAGGCTAATCCAAAATAACATTCTGTTATTTTGGATTAGCCTTGCTCACATATTCTTGAATGCCAACAATGTCAATTTCCTTAATGTCTTCATTTTTAATATGGTTCTTCCATAGATGCAATTTGTTCATGCCCCTAATTTTCTCAAAACCCTCTGTTGTCTAATTTTTGATCAAGTGCTTTATTTTTAACCCAGCTCTCAGATCTATAACTTTAAATGCTCATTTGAACACTGTCTTGTGTACTGTTAATTTAATGTTTTGGCTAATTTCTCTCTCACTCCATATCAATTTGTTCATCAGTCTCCCCACCATATCAGCTTTGCTTATTCTGTTGTCTATTTCCAGATTTAACTTCTCATCTTCACTAAATAGCTGAAATATTTTGCTCATTTTATAGGTTCTCTATTGAGAATGCAGCTGAAGTTAAGAGCTTTGATCTTTTTACTGTTGATTTTCTTGCCAGATTTGTTAGAGCTGTTTATGCTAGTTGATGTTCACCAGTATACAATACCATCTCCCTAAAGCAAAGAGCTAAGTTTGATATCTCCAACTCTAATATCATATTTAATGCAATCCATATAGATGATGAGTAAGTGTGGCAGTAGTGTGCATCTTTATTTTACATCAAACCATCTTCCTGTATTTCCTTCAATTCTAACTGCTGATTGACTACTTAAATGTTGACTATGTATTGCTCTATATATAATGTTTCATTTACTCCATATAATTGTTGAGTTTTAAAAACTTTTCTCTGGGTACCTTGTCATATTCCTTTTCCAGATCTACAAAACTTAAGTACAGATCCTTGTTATGTTCTCATGATTTGTCAGCTATTTCTCGTAAATTCCAAATCTGATCTTGATGACTTCTATTTAGTCCGAACCTAACTCGTTCTGTTTCAATTTTCTCTTCCACAATTTTTTTTCAGCCTCTTCTCAAGTATGCTTGCACAAATCTTACCTGGAACACTCAGTAGGGGAACTCCTCTATAATTCTCACATTCAGCTTTATTCTCCCTCTTTATAAAAGGGAACTATGAGAACTCTGCTCCTGTCATCTGGAATTCAACCTTCTGATTAGGCCCTCTGAATTATTCAGTGCATTCCTCCCACAAAATTTTCATATTTAAGCATTTCTAGTCAGATATCATCTACACCACCCCTCCACATTTCAGGCTTATGATAACTTTTTCTACCTGAAGTATTGATATGCCTATTTGTATTCCTCTTGGATATTTTTTTCTATTACTGTTTAAAACTAAGTAATGATCACTTTTGATTTCAGATCCTCTGTATAACTTGTATCCTGAACCAGCACAAAGATATCACTATCAACAATAACTTAATCAGTCTGGGCTTTTCTTATTTCTTGTGTCTTCTCTAGATGTGAACTTGTACACATAGTTATGTTTGAGCACGGTGTTAATATAATGACTAGTCTTTATCCTGAGAAGAAATCCAGAATCTACTTACCATTATTATTAGCCTTGCCCTTTTCTTCAAACATCTGTTTTGTTGGTTGATGCCCAGCTGAATTGGCAACTATTTCATCTCCATTTTCTTCAAAAGAGCAGCTGCTGATCAACATCCATTTACTATCCATCTTCGAACTTTTCATTCTATCTCTGGAATAGCCTCACTCTGTCTTCAAAAACATAAATAAATAATGTTTTTGAAGCTACTCGATTAATTCTTCTTATCCTGCTAGCAATCTTGCATTTCTGGTGTCACATCTGATATAGCTATTTGATCTTTGTGCAGTTATATTTGATGTTGTATGGAAAGTGCTAACCTAACTACAGGATGCCTCCTGTGTTGACCAGGTAGGTATATTGATGTAGCCTTCATCTCTGGATGGCCCTTCTAGTATTTTTCACATACATCACTCTTTCATCTCCATACTACAAGGATTAGTTGATGGTTTTATTAAGAGACTAAAAAAAAAAGACATGCTGGAAACACAACATTTATTATTCGGTATTACTGCTGATTATTGTTGGATAGTATTTTTAGATATCCTGATTCAAAGTGCATTTGATTTGTATAACAACATAACATGTCAGTTTATTCAGGAATACCTACACATGTTCTTTTGGTGGCCGATGATGTAACACCACCAATTCTTTCACTCCTTTATTCCATTGTTTTCGCACATTTTGACTTTGACTTTAATTTTTTTATATTTTATTCCATAATTTACATCATTTTAAATCTTATATCTAGATGACTCTCTAATTATACAGTGTATCAACTGCAAAGGAAACCATTGCAATTTAATTTCCAATAATTCTGCAGTTCCAATATTAATTAAGTAGCATGAAGTTATTGATAATAATGTTTTTTGTATGTCAATTGCATGTGTTTTCCTGTCTAATTTGCCTGTTCTGAGTGATGAAAAACCAGTTTCCAGCAACAAAAACTCTACCTCCATATGAGACTGGTTAACTCGCATTTAGTCGAAAAAGACCAAATAAAGGTTCCTCATGTCATGCATGGGAATTCAACCCATGTCTTTCTGACCAAAGGGCTTTGTCTGTACTGACTGAGTTATGGAGGCTCTACAGTTCCAGAAGAGTTAACAGTACAAAGGTAGGCCAGTGATATCACTATACCAGTATTTTCATTGTGGACACAGGAAGTTAAAGAGGCAGTGAAGAAAAGAAGAAAGTATATTAAGGGTTCCTGGCAAATAAGTCAGCTTATGCACTTAGAGAATACAGAGACAAATGTAAGAAAGCTAAACAAAAGTCATGGGAAGATTTGGTAAGAACATAGAAAATAAATGTCAACAAGGTGACAAGATATTCTGGGGGTTGTTGAAGAAGCTCAGAAATGGAAGAAAGAGTACTGTAAAAAGAATTAGTGATGATAAAGAACATGAAAACTGGAGAAAAACATATCCTTGAAATGTGGAGTAATTACTTCAAAAATTTGCTAAATGAAACAATCAGACAGCAAACTGGTAAAAATCACTGACCCATGTAATCAGGTATACATATCCATACTTGAAGTAGAAAAAGCTATCAAAACCTTGAAATGTTGAAAGTCAGCTAGAGTAGATGATATTCAACCAGAAATGCTCAAGTATGGAAGTACGAAAGTCTTACAGTGACTGGCATAGTTCAGAAGTCCTGGACAGAGGGATGAATTCCAGATGATTGGAGTAGAGCTCTCATAGTACCTATATATAAAAAGGGAAATAAAACTGAAATGTGAAATATGTTTCAGTAAGGAAATACCGTGAGTAGACATAATAATTAAAGTTATAATAACAGAATAACTCACGTAAAAATATTCTTTATTAGTAGAATTTTCGCTTGATTATCACAGACATCTTCAGTACATGTATAAAGCTAATAAAATAATAACTGACAATTTCAAAAGGCACAACCTAAGTAGCTAATGTAAGATAACTAAAAAAAAGGTCAATAAATTTCCTAACTTATTAAAAAAGTTAGGAAAGCTGATTTATAAAGTACTATCTCCCAGAAAGAGGATAGATGGAAACCATCCAATCTGTTTAAGCTAGGAGAGCGGAGTAAAGTTTCGCATGTTTCTTTATAAAGCCGTTCCATAAGGAACCAACATTTGTGAAGGACTCTTGTCTTGTTCCAATGAACTCTATGTCTAATATAGATGGCATGTTCTGCAAGTCCAGACTGTTCAGGTTCAAGGTATTGAATCTAAGACTGGTGTTCTTCTAGACCAGTGGTTCTTAACCTAGGGTGTGTGCACCTCTGGGGTGCAAGAGAAGTTTCTAAATTTTGACCCAGATTCGATGACAACAGCTATTTAATAAAAGACAATCTTATTGAAATACAAGCCAATGCACGTATTCAAATGGAATTTGAAAAACTGGACTTAGAACAATTCTGGTGTACACAGTTAGAACCTTATCCACAGCTGGCAAAAGCAGCATTGTGGACACTTTTACCATTTGCCACTACCTGTGTGAAATGGGATTTTCATCACTTTTGCACATAAAAACAAAAGCCAGAAATTGCTTAAATGCAAGTGATGACTTACGCATGGCTCTTTCAAAAAAGGAGCCTCGCTTCAAAAGTATTATTATGAATAAACAACAACAACATAGCCATTAAAAAATTGGGATATGTAAATGTATGTGTTTATTTTTCAATATATAAATTATCTTGCAATAGATGTAATTTCCTAAATAAAGAAATAGAAACACATTTTTTAAGGGGGTGCGAGAACTTATTTTTACATTCAAGGGGGTGCCGATTACTAAAAAGGTTAAGACCCACTGTTCTAGACGAATAGAGGCTGATCTTCCTGTTTGTCTGAAATAAGATAATCCACAAGAGCAAGGAATCTGCTAGACACCTGGATAACTGAGATGTCGAAGCTTGTCCTTTAGAGAGGCGAGAAAGGTGGAAATTTTTCTGAATGGTCGAAAGGCAACAAAAATATTTAGTGGTTTTAAAACTTTTACTATGCGTTCACTAATGCCTTGCACATAAGGGATAGGAATACACGTTATTTCTTCTGTATTTGAAGAGAATTTTTTTTTTTTGATATGAGGACAAGTGTTTGTCTACTATTATCCGACCACAGAAGCAAGAGCTGTCATTGGCAGGCTGCCAAGAAGCAATTCATGTTCAAGAGGAGAAAGAAATAAGGCAATGTATGAATTGGTCACCAACACGCTAAATCACGTGCTCATCATCATCATCAAATTCCTGCCATGTACCCTCAAGGGGTGTACAGGATATGACAGTACTACATGAAAAAATTACATCATTACTAACTTCCTATCTACAATTTTCCTCCAAATCAGTCTGTTACTTGTCAAGACTCCAACATTATCAGATCTTATATTTCTATCGTCTAAGGCACTTTGTACCGTATCAATCCACCTATATCTTGGTGTTCCTCTGGGTCGTTTTCCTGCCAACCTGGCAGAGAACACTTGTTTTGCTAATCTTTCCTCTCCCATTCTATTTAAGTGACCATACCATCTGAGATTAGCTCTGCTAACGCATTCCTGGATGCTGACAATGTCTAGCTCTTTCCTAATAGCCTCATTTTTAATATGATATTGCCATTGATGCCATCTGTTCACGCCTCTAATCTTTCTCAGGACTCTCATATCTGCGGTCTCTAGTCTTTGGTCAAGTGTTTTACTTCTGACCCAGCTCTCAGATCCATAAGTTAAAATTGGTTTGAACACAGTCTTGTATACAGCTAATTTAGTGTTCCGACTAATTTCTTTCTTATTCCATATGAATTTATTCAATTGACTTCCCACCATACCAGCTTTGCTGATTCTGTTGTCTATTTCTATATTTAGTTTACCATCTTCAGTAAAAATTGTGCCTAAGTAGCTGAAATGTTTTACTTGTTCCACAGTTCTCCATTCACAACACAGTTGACATTTTCAATGATTCTGCCTATTTTCATTGTCTTTGTCTTTTTATTGCTGACCTTCATACCATATCTATTACAACAGCTATTCAATTTAGTCAGAGAATCTTGCAGACTTGTAGCGGATTTATTTAGAAGTATAACATCATCCGCATAAAGCAAAGAGCTGACATTAACATCTCCAATTTTGATATCAGGTTTAATACCACATTCCTTAATAATGTGATCCATATAGATAATGAATAACAGAGGGGATAATGTACATCCTTGTCTCACACCAGATTTAACATTAAACCATCTTCCTGTACTTCCTTCAATTCTAACTGCTGACTCACAACTCAAATAAAGACTAAGTATTGCTTGATATAATGCCCCATTGACACCATATAACTGCAACGTTGAATAGCTTCTCTCTTGGCACCTTGTCATATGCCTTTTCCAAATCGACAAAACTTAAATACAGATCTTTGTTATATTCCCATGCTTTCTCGACTATTTGTCGTAAAGTGAAGATCTGATCCTGACAGCCTCTATTTGGCCTGAATCCAGCTTGTTCTTCACCAAGCTTTTCTTCCACAATTCTTCTCAACCGTTTCTCAAGTATACTTGCATAGATCTTGCCAGGGACACTCAGTAGGGAAATACCTCTGTAATTCTCACATTAAGTTTTATTTCCCTTTTTATACATGGGTACTATGAGAGCTCTACTCCAATCATCGGGAATTCGTCCCTCTGTCCAGGCTTTCTGAACTATGCAGTGCAGCCACTGTAAGACTCTTATACCACCATACTTCAGCATTTCTGGTCGAATATCATCTACTCCTGCTGCCTTTCCACATTTCAAGCCTTTGATGGCTTTTTCTACTTCAAGTATGGATATGTATTCCTGACTGCATGCCTGGTCAGTGTTTTTTATCACTGTGCTGTCATCACTGCTTGTTTCATTTAGCAGTTTTTCAAAGTAATTACTCCATACTTCAAGGATATCTTTTTCTCCTGTTTTCATTTCACCTTTATCATCTCTAATTCCTTTTACAGCACTCTTTCCTCCATTCCTAAGCTTCTTCAACAACCTCCAGAATATTTTGCCACCTTCTTCATATTTATTTTCTATATTCTTGCCAAAGTCCTCCCATGACTTTTGTTTAGCTAGTTTTACACACTGTTTAGCTTTCTTATATTTGTCTCTGTATTCTGTAAGAGTAAAAGCTGACTTATTTGCCAGGAACTTTTGATATGCTTTCTTCTTTTCCTGCCTCTTTAACTTCCTGTGTCCACTAGGGAGTTCTGATTTTTTTATCTTTGCACACAACCTCACCACATGCCTCTCTGGCAGAATCAGTCAATGTTTCCTTCAGAGTTTGCCACTGAATCTCCAAGGTTTGATTCCTGTTCTCAAACTCTTCCATTTTCTTTTCAATAATATTTCTGTATTTTAGTCTACAGTTTACATCTGAGAGCTGCTCAACTTTTATTCGCTTTAAAACTTTCTTACATGTTATTCTTTTCAATATGAAATTCAATTTTATCCTGCTCAAGACTAAATAGTGATCACTTCCAATTTCAAATCCTCTGTACACTCTGGTGTCCTGCACCAGGGAGAAATCATCACTATCAACAATAACATAGTCAATGAGACTTTTCTTATTCCTTGCCTCTTCTCTCCATGGGAATTTGTGGACATTTTTATGTTGGAACATGGTTGGTGTTAGTAATAACCCATCCATGTCCTGAGCAGAAATCCAACAGGTATTTGCCATTATTATTAGCTTTGCTCTTTTCTCCAAATTTTCCCAAAATATTTTTGTATGTCTCACAATCATTTCCTACTCTACTATTTAGATCCCCAACAAGGACCAACTTTTCCTTTTTCATTGTGTCAGTTGCTTTTTCTAAAGCCTCAAAAAATTCCTCCACTTCTACCTTAGTAGAACCTTCTGTGGGACCATAGGCACAAATAAGTCTCATTGTCCAGTTCCCCATTCTCATATTTGCCCACATTACTCTACTTGAGACTGACTGCCATTCAAGAAGATTAGCCTCATATTTTGTGTTGAATACTATTTCTACTCCTTCTTTTCCTTGATTGTTATTGCCTGAATATAACATTTTGTATTTATTGCTCAGAAAGATCTCACCAGTTTTGGTCTTTTTTGTTTCAGTCACCCCTATTATGTCGATCTGGTACTTATCTAAATCCTCAACTAGCTCCATTTCTTTGCCATTCAGGCTTCTTACGTTGATAGTACCGATCTTTAACTCTGGTGATGTTGAGTTGGGGTTTGTTTTCAGATTTGTTCCAGTAGCTGACTTTTCGCTGTTCGCCCTGGTTCCCTGGCGAAAACAACGGGGGCCTTGTTTAACCTGGCGACGCCCCAGCCGGCATGAAATTTTGTCATGTTGTACCATCATTTTTTATTTTGGTTTAACCAATAAGAATACAATTTGGTCGGCTAAATCCCAAATTGCTAGCCCGTCCTCGTTCGTTCAGTATCAAAGCAGATACCCAACAGCGTGCACCACGAGAAGGTGAGGATTGGACATTAGGTCAGAAGCCCTGGTTGGTTCTCTGCATTCCTTTAAAGGCTATGTGGAGGTCTCCTCTCAGTTATACAGCTTTGACCCTTAAGCACCCCTAAATCACGTGCTTTATACGTAAAATTTTTCAATTGTTATACATGCAAAATAGTTACCACTTTAAAAATTACAGTGATCATAAAACAGAAGTTAATTTTCCGACATGTAATAATAAACACCTTATCCCACAATACGGATTGATTACCCTATTATCAGAATGGATTCTTCTTCTTTTGACATACACAGAAGTGCCAAAGGGTCTCGCATCTGTGGGCATACTGTACTCAGGAATATGAAACTCAAGATAAATGCATGAAATCCAAGTAAAAAATGGGAAAAAAATTTGGAATCATTTTAAAAATCAGAATTATATGTGTTCCTGAAATACAGTTATAGCAGCCAAAGAATTCTGTACATACAAACTGGTGAATAAAGAATGCAGCAATGTGCAGGGACAGATTTCTGCAATTGCTAATGTATTGGAATTTTTGTAATAACGATGAGGAGAATAGTGATATCATACATTAAATTTGAGAACTGCTAAAACAAGTTGTTTTTTCATACTTTCAAAAAGTAGTTATGCCAGGAAAAATGCAACTGATTAGAGCATGATTCCTTGGCATGGGAGGCCGCCTGACTGACAATATATTTCCACAAAACTCATAAATATGGCATCAAAGTTCACAACTATTTACTAGGTGGATACGCATACATCTGCATGAATGCAGGTAAAGGTGACACAGTGAGTGGTCAAGTGCTCATTCTATCACTATGACAGTGCTTGATGGTTTCTTAAATAGAGCAAAGATTTTATGTACAGATAACTTTTACATGAGTTTATTGCTTGATGAGAAACTTCTCTCTAAAAGAACATTTTTCTGTGCAACCATCAAGAATAATAGAGTTGGACTTCCAGCAGAAGTCATGATGAAGAAACAGAAACAGGGAAAAAATCATAGTCATGAAAAACAAAAGAGGCATTAAACTGCTGAAATGAACTGACAAAAGATCATTAACCATGACGACAGCTTAAAGAGATGACTGTTGCGTGTAAATGGAGAGCACTCATAAGACTAGGAAAAGGCAGTGACTACAAACACTGGATGCCGTCCTTCAGCCATAATGCAATAAAAGGTGTAGATCTCTCAGACCAGATGGTATGTCATTATTTCACTCTCAGAAAGAGCATCAATTGGTATAAAAAAACTAACATGAAATTACTCTACAGAACAACTCTCAATGCATGAATTATATCCTAAAATTTATACCCAAAGGAAATCTTTCCTTTCTACAATTAAGGGGGATAATTATAAAAGAATTTCTAGATGCATGGAAGACTATACTTAGAGGGACTACAGTGAAAAGGTCCAAAATACATTAACTAAGAAAAATGGAAGGTCTGTATACATCAGTAAGTGCTGCAGATATTGCTATCAAAATTTTTTAGGATCGTTGGAAGCAAACAGACCAGCATCCCATGTGTTAATGTGCTTTAATGCCGGCCTGGTTGGCTGACTGGTTAGCATATCCACGCTCCAGCCAAAAGGCTGCGGGTTTGAATCCTGCCGTGGGCATGGATGTTTGTTGATTGTCTGTGAAAATACTAGTGGTGGTGGACAGTAGGTGGCATCGGTGTAGATGATGCGGTTCGCTGTAGTTAGTGGACTGAGTGGTGGAGACGGAAAGCTGTAGAGTAGGTGCCCTCCCTCGATGAGTCTTTGAACTCCTTGGAGGTGTCATGTAATAAAAATGTTATTGCTACATATGAATTATTTACTACTTGTAAGACAATATAAGTAATGTTATTCACAGAAAATAATTTTTCTGTGCATAATGAAATCAGCTTGTAAAATAAAATGTACACTAATCATTAATAAATAAAAGAAAATTCTTAGAAAACAAAGCAAAATATTAATAAAGAACAGAAATAAATACACATAACGTGCAATAAACAAGATTTGCTGCTCCATCAAACCACATGTATTTCTGCCATGCCTATTCGAATTGGATAAGTTCATAAATTTACTAGATAAGCCCAACCCCCCCCCCCTCGCTATTTTCTAAGATGCCAATAGAAGACGAGTTAAAAATCTGATAATATAGCTACAGTATACAGTTGCTGTTTATTATTGGCTGACTATTTATATTTTTCAAAAAATATCTTTTTCCCTCTCTTCTTAAGTATTTTTACTTATGTCCATCACAAATGGAAACATGCATTTTTTGAGATTCACTATGAGTAAGTTTGCTTGATTGATAACTACCAGGTTTTTAACTCGTATACAATTGTTTATTTATACTACATGTGTTTCTCTACACATTTCACTGTTCCATATGGCTAAAAGCATCATCGGGAGGTTGCTTAACATAAATAAAAATTGACAAAAATTAAATGTTTCCGAACAGCAGTTAATATCTATAAGTTGAAAAGACTGGAATAATAGTTTAATCAGAAGTATCATTAGGCATGCTATGTGGTCTCTCCATACAAATGAGATTGCATATAACATGCCTAATGATACTTGTGATTAAACTATCATTCAGTCTTTTCAACTTATAAATATTAACTGCTGTTGGGAAGCGTTCATTGTTGATTTCTATTTATGTTAAGCTACCTCCCATGATTCTGTTAGCCCTATAAACAGTGAAACATGTAGAGGAAATATATTTAGTATAAACGAACAATTGTATACGAGTTAAAAACCTGGAAATTATCAATTATAGAAACATAAATGTAATGTCTAGAGTTTATACAATCACGATCTCTATTCAATTCACACAATGAAAATTTTTCGGTTTTTAAAATCATATTCAGTTTTAGTAGTATTTATTTCATTTCAATTCATATTACAATTTTCAATAATTACAAATATATTATTCTATGTTATTTATCTACACAATCCCAATCCTTCATTTCTAATTTCTTGAACGATATGCAATCATCCCTGTTCTTCATTTAAATCCGCCATTGCTATCATGACAACGAATTCATTCGTTCGTACCCATCTCTGAAATGGAGGCATCTGCATCCATTTCAGTTTGTCTTGAACACAAGCACTGCTGCAGTGATGATAATAATTTATCCGAGGATACGTTGACATTAGAAATAGCTCAGTTAAAAGAAATTATTAGGAATTCGACCAGGGAATTGGAAAAACGTTTGTCTAAACAGTTCAACAGGATAAGAATAAGAACAGAAAGGAAAATACTGAACATGGAAACCAAAATACAGAATTAATAACAAGTCAGTTAATATCTAAAAAAAAAAAAAAAAAAAAAGATGTAATATAGTACGGTGACTCAATTTTAAAATTTGCACTTATTGAGGGAATCATCACTTCTAGTTTCCCGGGGAAACGAAAATGAAAAATATGACAAACGTAATTGAAAACCAAAAAAGAAATGGTAGTGTTGGTAGGTACTAATAATTTAAGTGGTGACAAACATAGTATGAGAGAAGATATGAAGGGTCTTATGGTGGAAGTGAGAAAGAAATCTGAGAGAGTAAAAATTGTAGGATTACTACCTAGATATGATAGTACTGAGTTAAGGAGGGTGATGATAGCAAATGATTTCACAAACAGGCTATATAGAAGATATGGATGTGAGTTTTTAGATGTGTGGGGTGTGTTTGATGGCAGAAAAGATTTGTATAAGAATGATGGCCTGCACTTGAATTCATTTGGCATCAGAAACCTGAAGAAATTACTTCTTGGTATGAGATCCAATGCAGAGAGTCAGGGAAACTAGATCATCAAGGATTTCCTTTATCCAACTCCACTGTTACTTTATTATAGAAAATAAGTTATTAAGGCAAGATCTACCCTTTATAAAGTATATTTCTTTCCACCCAGTCCTGAATTCTAATTTTTATCAATCTCTCCAAAACCTTAATTACCACTCCTGATATACTGATTAGCCTATAATTTGCTACTTCTGTCTTGGAGTCTCCCTTATGCAATGAATTATTTTCCCCCTCTTTCCACTCGATTGGAACTGATGCTTAAATTAAAGCTTTGTCAAAGGAAGTGCTATTCTGCTGCATATTCTCATAACACATGGGCAGATATGCCATCTCATCCTATGACAGTGTTAACATTAAAGTTCTCTAATATAGCACCTCTATTTCTTCTGTCTCTAAACTCATCAGTCAGTGACACATTTGGCATGGCAATGTCACAACCAAGATGGGGTATACTTTGGAAAATGATCACTAAGTAACTCAACTATTTGATTTGCTTCTGTTACTTCTCTACTATCAACACTTTTTTAAAGTCATTCTTCAATGGTTATTCCTCCTTTTACTTGCCACATAGTGAAAGAACTCCTTAAGATTTCTTTTGGACTCATCAGTTAGCTTCCTCTCATAATTAGTTTTGGCCTTCCTTACTATACAGGTCACCCTCCTTGCCTGTAACTTGTACTACTCAAGGGTATGCTGATCACCTTTTTTCCACAACCTTTTCTTTATCTGCAACTCCTGCTTTGTAACACTATTCATTTTACTTGATTTCTCCTCCTGACTCTGGGTATACAGTCTGTTACTGCTTTCCTGATTTGGGATGAGAATTTAAAGGGGCGAGATGTTGATGGTGTGTGGGAGATTGTCAAAGTGTGTTTGACAATCTCTCACACACCATCAACATCTCTCCCCTTTAAATTCTCATCCCAAAGCATTGCTGAAAGCTGTCTTCTCAGCTTATAATCACCAGCCCTGTAATTTCACATATAACTTATCTGAACAGAAAATTTAGCACTTCTTACAATCTCCCAGGTCAAGACCAAATGGAGACAGCGTGACTAAATTGGTTGATATATTCTCCGATTCTATGACCAGATCCAACACTCTCGAACCTCTTGTCCCTTCCATTACATGCTGTCTCAAATTATCTATAATAAATTTAGTTGAATCCTTTATCCAAGTGTGAGCAAACAAAGTTAGCATCTGAAAATATCTTCAAGCCTGAGGAAAGGTAGTGCAACACCAGACAACTTGGAGCAAAGGTGAACCAAGCTATCATCACTCCTATCTCAGTATCTCCCATAATGCAAAACACATCTCCTTGCGGATATGTATAATGTTATGCATTAAGGGAAGGGCCACTACCCAGACTGGTTTCAACCTTTATTGAGGTCTCGTCAGTGGGAGCCAGGCCCAGAGGTGGAGATACAAAGGCAGAAGCAATGGAGGGGGTCATCTTGATCCACCTTTGCTCCAAGTTACCTGGTATTGCACTACCTTTCCTCAGTCCTGAGGATATTTTCAGGCGCAAACTTTGTTTGCTCACACTTGGATAAAGGATTAAACTAAATTTATTATAGTCTAACCGAGTGCAAAATAAACTTTCAACAGGTAATTATCTCTTAACTGTATAAACTTCATTTCCTTCCTTGTGATCATAGCATCTACATTCTCCCTCATACCTCTGAATTATAGCAGCAACCAATTACATACAGAAAAACCTTGCTTAATGCGATTAATTAAGCCATCAATTAATGCATGCTAAGCAAAGTCGCATTAAGCGATTACAATGAACAATAGGAATCGTTATAATTCATCCATAAATTCAGAAAAAAAATTACAGTATAAGCTATATTAGAGGATAAAATCATCAAAGTTAATAAAAATCAATTGCTTAAGTTTTTATTTAATGTCTAAACATTTGATTGAGCTACTTTTTTACAAAAAATTAAGTAAAGATGTTTGAATTGTGCTCGACTTTTTCATTTTGACATTCAATTTGCGACAGCTGGCGATCGCTTTATCGAGATTTGCATCAAACAAAATTTCATTGGCATACTCAATGTGATTGAAGACTAGCTCAAATTCTTTTGCAGTTAGCTTCTTAGTCATAACATTCTCCTCTCGTTTACACACCTTATCTTCTTTATATGCACACTGTTCTTTCAGTTGAAGATCATTCTTGCTTAACTTTCTGAATGGGAATTGAGCGAGTTTCTCACATCCTCATTATCCAGTTCATTAAATCCAAGTTCTTTTCCAATTGTGCTGATTTCTTATATAATGTTAAATCTTGGATTTTGCCCAATAAA
Source organism: Typopeltis vanoorti (assembly GCF_054136105.1). Classification (NCBI taxonomy): domain Eukaryota; kingdom Metazoa; phylum Arthropoda; class Arachnida; order Uropygi; family Thelyphonidae; genus Typopeltis; species Typopeltis vanoorti. Next base: position 48,953,808 of record NC_143572.1, on the reverse strand, counting down.
CTAATAACATAGTCTCGAGTTTAAAGTCGCCTTCTTCATTGCCTCCTAATAAAAGCGTAAGACAATCGTTAGATGCTTTGTATCCTGGTGGAGATGCTTCAGTTTTAGCTAGCAAAGTTTTTGTTGGCATATGCTTCCAAAAGAGACCAGTTTCACTGACGTTGAATATTTGCTGATCATCATAATCACCCTCCTGAATTATGCTTTGCAACTCTTCAGGAAACTTGGTTGCAGAATCTTTATCAGCACTAGCAGATTTCACAGTTATTCTTATGTTATGTAGTCCAGTTTGATTTTTAAAAAGGTCAAATCATCCTAAACTCACAGTAAAGCTTTCACATTCCTCTTGAAATTTGGTCTCTTTCAATGAGGAAAAAATATTGAGAGATTTTCCCTGCATATTCCCTATACTAAGAGGTATTCTTTTTTTTTTTTTGTTATAATCCTCAATCCAGAGTGATAGAAGATGCTCCATCTCGATCATTAAATGACTTCTATTTCAGGTGATCTGCATGCTTAAAGAAGCAGTAGCAACTTTTCCTTGTTCTTTGTATTCTTTTGCTCTTATTTAATATAGTTCAAACTGTAGACTTACTGTATCACAGATCTCGCTCAATCATTGTATTACTAGCACCATTTTCATGTCTCTTAATGACTTCCAGCTTTTCTGCTCACTGCAGATTGGCGACAAAAAAGATTTCCCTTAACATAACATTTTGCATAACATAAAAAAATTGTGTTAACTGATTAATCACTCACTTAAAGCAGGAAATAGTATCATTTTACTCAATCGTGCTAACTGATTCGCACCCCTCCATGTGGGGCACCTGTTCATGGTGGAGGGGAACCTCCCAGTGATGGTACTGGCCTTTTTCATTCTTCTTCCTTTTCTTTGCTCTTCTTCCCGTATTCTTCACTCTACTTCTCCTAAGTCTTTTTCGCTATCCTTTTTTCCAGACCACCATCACTGGGATCCAGCACCCTACTGCCATGTTTGTCGTGTGGTACGACCCGTGGACATCCGGAGGGGGGGGGGGATCCTGATAGTCTTGCACTACTTTGGCCCCTGCTTCTGCAAGACGGGTGGTCCTGGATGGTCCGACCAGGATCAATGGGCTAGTGGGGTTGCCTGCAAGGGTCAATGGTATTGCAGTGAGTCACTCACCCCAGGGTCAGGACCCTAGGCTTACTGTAGTGCCGGTATAGCATCTGGGGTAGCCCTGGCATTCCACTCCTGAGCACAGTCATTGCTTGCCAGGCAGTGGCCGTCCATGGGTGGGTGGGAAGAATACTTCTGGTGTTAGTATACATAAAATGCAATACTCCCTTCCTTCCAGAATTTTCGTATGTGTGAATGAGCCCACTCTGCATTACACTTTATTCTCTGATTGGCTGCCAAACTCCCTTCTCCCTATTAGTAAATAAAAGGTGTCAGTGGATTTATTTTTATTTACATAATTATTATTATTATTATTATTGTTGTTCCGGGAAACTCCAAGGAGTCGACAGACTCATCAAGGGAGGCCCTAACATCATGTCAAGAGCAACTATTCGACATTGACACAGTATCTATCATATCTTGCCTTGAACTCATTCACGGTCGTAGCACCCACAACAGACTCTGGAAGCTTATTCCACTCATTCACCACTCTCCAAGTAAAAAATCTAGCTCTAACACCCTTGTCAACCACGCTCTTGCCCAGCTTCCATGCATGGCCCCTAGTCCTCCCACCACCAGTCATATTTTCAAAAATATCTTCTGGATCAATCTTATAAAAACCCTTCAGTAATTTGAATGTCTCAATCATATCACCTCTCCTTCGCCTATCGTCCAATTTCTGCAACCCACAAATCCTCAACCTATTCTCATAAGGTTCATTCCACAGACCTGCTATCATCTTGGTCACTCGTCTCTGGACCCTCTCCACTTCCTCCCCATCACGAAGAAACCCTGGTGCCCATAACTGGGCACAGAAGTCCAGATGGGGTCTTATCAAGGCTCGATACAGAGGAACAACTTGTTTCTCTCTGCATGTTAAAGTATTTTTCATAAGCCAAGTGATTTGGTGAGCTGTTTTAGCTACATTTTGCAATGTGCCCCCTAAACTTCAACTCCCTATCCACCAGCACTCCCAAATCCCTGGCCTCATCAATCTCCTGGAGTACGGTTCCACCAATGCGATATACTGCTGCTATTCTTTTCACCCCAAAGTGCATAACCTTACACTTTGCCACATTAAACTGACATCCATTTTACCTAGCCCAGTCCTCCAAACTATCCAAATCATCCTGTAAAATTTTGACATCCTGTGCACTCACAATTGCTCTACCCAACTTTGCATCATCAGCAAACAAGTGAACACTTCCTCTCAAATCCTTTCCAATATCATTGATGAACAAATTGAAAAGCAGTGGTCCAAGAAGAGAACCCTGCGGCACTCCACTAGTCACAAGACGTCTTTTTGACTCCACTCCTGAATAAACCACTCTCTGGTATCTCTCCTTCAACCACCCTCCTATCCATCTTACCAACCCTATATCTATCCCCATCTGCTCCAGTTTACTGATTAGGGTTCCATGTGGTATCCTGTCAAAGGCCTTGGCAAGGTCAAGTAGTATCACTAAACCCATTACCCCTATCCAGTTCAGCCGTCACTGTGTTATAAAACGTGAGCAAGTTACTGAGGCATGATCTACCCTTCACAAAACCATGTTGTCCCCCATACAATATCCCATTTTCATCTATCCAATCCTGTATTCTTTTCTTGACTAATTTCTCTAAGACCTTGACAATGATTCCTGATATGCTAATCAGTCGGTAATTTACAACAGCAGTCTTGGAACCACCTTTATGCAGTGGAATTATTTTCCCCTCCTTCCACCCGCTCGGGACTAACCCAGACCCGAGACTCAAATTAAACAAAATGGTCAAGGGTACTGACAATTCTTTAGCTGCTTCTCGTACTACACGAGCTGGTATACCATCCAATCCCACAGATGTATTGACATTGAGGTTATGCAATAGACTACTCACCTCCACTTCATTCACCACAATTCCCGTATAATCTACTGGTTCATTTGTTTCTGCAATGTCACCATCTGGATGATATATTCTTGCAAAGTGCTCACTCAGTAACTCAGCTATCTCAACTGATTCAGTTACCTCCCTACCATCGGCATTATTTAAAATCATTCTGCCATGTACATTTTTCCTTTTACTTGCTACATATCTAAAAAACTGTTTAGGATTCTCTTTAGCCTGCATGGCCAATGTTCTTTCGTAATCCTTTTTTGCTTTTCTTACCACACTCGTCACCCTTCTGGCCTGCGCTTTATACCGTTCATGTGCCTGCCGGTCACCTTTCTCCTTAAATTCCCTCCATAGTTGTTTCTTTTTTTGCAGCTCAAGCTTAATGGTGTTATTCATCCATTTAACCATTACTTGATTTATTATTCGGACTCTAGGTATACAGTCAGCCATTGCTTCATCCAAACACTTCTTAACTGCCTCCCATCCTATCAACTTCTAGTCCTTGCAGTTGTACAACATGCCATGGCACTGAACCAATCAAACTCCTAAGCTTATCATACTTTCCAACCCGATAATTCCACACGTACCCTGTCTTAATTGTAAATTCCACACCTTTAGCCACCTCCCAAGTCAAGACCCTATGATCACTCTCACCGATTAGTGGCAATGTGGTCATATTTGTTACAGCCAAGTCCTCAGGTGTAATTACTAGGACAAGCACTCTCTGACCCCTAGTATTTTCCATTACATGCTGTCGCAGATAGTTATCCCTTAATAACCGCATAAAATCCAGTTCCTTCCTCCCGTGTGTCCTCTCCTCACTCCAATCAATGCGACCATAGTTGAAATCTCCCATAATAATCACCCTCCTTCCACTCATTTCTTCTATTTGCTTGTGCATATTGTCACCACCATCTTTTCCATCACCTGGTCTATAGCAGCACCCAATTGTATATTTAGTTCTGCTAGCCACAATCTCACACCAAATGGCTTCAAATGTGCTCTTTTCTCTATCCTGCAATTCAACTTCTATTCTCCTTGGCTGTAGCTCATCAGCTATTATCAACAATACTCCTCCCCCCATTTTATTCTCTCTGTCATTCCTGAACACACTATACCCATCACATTCAATCCCACTAGCTATATCATCCACAGTCAGCCATGTTTCACTAATACCAATAACCTGTGGTTTGAAAGTGCCAACCATGGCCAAAAACTCTTCCTTTTTGTTCCTAATACTCGTAGTATTAGTGTACATGAATTTAAGATCCCCATTAGCCCCAACCCTACCTTGATGCCTTATATTAACTATCCCACTCTGGTTTGTTGTCCTTATTTGCTCTAGCATATTATATTCATTCTTACATTCAACTGCCTCCCTAAGGACTGTATATCTACTCCCCCCCCCCCCTTAACAAATCTAGTTTCCCTGAATTTGCACATCCACTACATTCAGCAACACTTTCTCAAGTCTTCTTACACCATAACCATTCAAATGCAAGCCATCCATCTTATATAGATCCTTTCGCCCATCAAACTCACTCCACACGTCCACAAATTCCACACCACTCGTCATACATAACTCACGCATAAAGTCATTCGCAATTATGGCCCTCCTTTTAAACATTTCGCTGTCATACCGTAGCAAAAGACTAATCATTCTAACTCTCTCACTCTTTTCTTTTGCTACCTCAAACAATTCATTCAGGTCTTCTATCATTTCCATTTTATCTCCTTTCAATCATTCGTACCTGCCACAACAATCATTTCTTTCACCCTTTCCTTTTGCTCTCTAATAGACTCAGTTACATCCTTTATGGTTGCACCAGGTTGGTATGATTTTGTCAAATCCTCTACGAACACACCTCGTACTAACGAGTCTCCATACAGCACTCTATCCTTCATTTTGTTCATGTTCACATTCATACACCTATTTTTCCTGTCATACCTTTTTTTATTGGTTGGTTCATTCAGTCGACTTTAGTTCATGCACTCTAGCTGCTGTTTTGCCCTTTCTATCGCACCATTCAACAACGCGATCTCACTCAATGCATCTATCTCATCTTTTTTATTCTCTGAGAAACCGTTAATACTATCATTCACACTTTCTACATTTACACTCTCATAATTCTCATGTACAACCTTGCCTTTTTTTGTCATATCGCTATTTTCTTCATTGTGAAGTTTGACAAAAATATCACACTCACGATCTGAAATACACTTCAATTCCTCATTCTCCCTACATTTTCTACACACATTCAATCCTTTATTATCATCTATCCACATTATTCTTGTTGAGAGGCTTATATGCTGGTTAAACATGATAACTAATATTTAAGGAATTGACAGCGTATACTAGAAATATAGATTAAATAAACTTTAATATATACTTTCCGATATTTCGGCGAACGTCACGTTGCCATCTTCTTGGGAACTTACTACAAAGACACGTGCACACAAGTACTAATAACAGCAAATGAGACTGAAGCTAGGAAGCTAGCGTTTCCTAAAGTCCTGACGGTGCCCCCTGGCGGGCTATATTGGTAGTTCTTGGCCTTTGGGCTGAAGTTCTTCTGATAAAAGTTTCCCAAATTTGGGGCAGTTTCATGCATCCAAATTTGTTGAGGTTTGGCATGTTCCTAAGGGTCGAGGCTGATTCCATGAATAGTCTTTCATACTTGAACTTGCTGCGGTGTATTACTGTGGCCTTCTTCCATCTTATTCTGTGGCGAGTATCCAGAGCGTGGTCTGCAAGCCCAGAGTGGCTGTACTGGTGAAATCGGATGTAATCCTTGTGTTCCGAGATTCTGATATTTGCTGTCCTGCCTGTTTGGCCAAATTAGGATAGTTTACAGCTGCAAGGGACCTGGTATACACCAGGTAGGTCTAGGGGAAGTGGTTGGTCTTTGGTGGAGCGGATAAGGGATGCCAGTTTTCTATGTGGTCTGTAACAAGTGGTCAAGTCATGTTTTTTTAGGATTTTATTGATTTTTTCCGAGGTGCCTCTGATGTAGGGAATAGTGATAGATTTAGAGTAATCTTTTTTTTTGAAGGGGAGGGGGTGGTGGGTTGTGGATAACTGGGTTAAGTTTTTTGGATTTTTTGGAGGGGGTAGCCGTCGGCTGAGAAAGTGTCACGGATGTGATTTAGTTCAGTGGTTAGGGCTTGATCATTAGAACAGATTATTTTTGCCCTGTTGAATAATGTTTTAATAACTCCATATTGTTGTGGGGGGGGGGATTGTTGGTGAATGTATCTGCCTGTATGGGTGGGTTTTCTATAAACTGAGAAAACCAAGGTTCCATCAGGTTGGCGGGTGACTAGTGTGTCTAGGAAAGGGAGGTTATTGTTTTCCTCTTTTTCCAGGGTGAATTTGATTCTAGGGTGTTGGTTGTTCAAGTGTGTTAGGAAGGAAAGGAGTGAATCCGGGCCATGTGGCCAAATAGCGAAAACATCATCAACGTAGCGAAGCCATATGGTAGGTTTTTGTGGGGCTGAGTTTAAGGCTTTCTCTTCAAACATCTCCATGAAGAAGTTGGCCAAGGGTGGGGAAAGTGGTGAACCCATGGCTGTCCCCTCTATCTGTTTGTAGAATTTTTCCTGCCAAACGAAATAGCCTGAGTTCATTGTAAACTGAAATAGGGCTGAGATATCGGGAGGAAATTTAGCTTGGATTAGCTCTAAGGTTTCTTTGAGGGGGACATTCGTGAATAGGGAGGAGACATCAAAACTGACCATTATGTCATTATGTTGGAGTGTAAGGTTTTCTATACTGGCTTTGAAGTGGGCCGAGTTTTTTATGTGTGATGGTGTATTGCCAGTATAGTGTGAGAGCGCTTTGGCTAAATGCTTGGCTAGTTTGTAAGTGGGGGAATCAATGCCATCCACTATGGGACGTAATGGCACATTTTCTTTGTGTGTTTTTGGGAGCCCATATATGCGGGGGGGGGGGGGGTCTAGAGTTATAGGGTTTTAGTCTGTTGGTAATCTCCACAGGCCAAGAAGTGACCTTCTTAAGGAGCCTATGGAGTTTTCTAATTTGTGAGTTGGTGGGATTGTAATCAGTGGGGAGGTAAGTGGAACGATCTAATAATAAAGCCTTGAGCTTACCTGTGTAATCTTTAAGATTAAGTACCACAGTGGCGGTTCCCTTATCCGCTTTGGTGATCACTATTTTTTTGTTTCTTTTCAATTCTTGTAGTGCCTTGTATTCACTACTGGATATGTTGGATTTTGGAGGTTTTGCTTTGTTGAGAACACAGGCTACATCCAATCTGATATCGTTGGCGATGTGGTTAGGAAGTTGGCGAATCCCGCGTTCAATTTGAATCATTAATTCCTCGGCCGGTAATTTCCTAGGAGCAATGGCGAAGTTGTGACCACGTGACAGAGCGTGGAGTGCTTCTGGCTTTAAGGTAGCTGACGATAGGTTAACAACAAAAAATCCAAAAAATACTTAACCCAGTTATCCACAACCCACCACCCCCTCCCCTTCACAAAAAAAGATTACTCTAAATCTATCACTATTCCCTACATCAGAGGCACCTCGGAAAAAATCAATAAAATCCTAAAAAAACATGACTTGACCACTTGTTACAGACCACATAGAAAACTGGCATCCCTTATCCGCTCCACCAAAGACCAACCACTTCCCCTAGACCTACCTGGTGTATACCAGGTCCCTTGCAGCTGTAAACTATCCTACTTTGGCCAAACAGGCAGGACAGCAAATATCAGAATCTCGAAACACAAGGATTACATCCGATTTCACCAGTACAGCCACTCTGGGCTTGCAGACCACGCTCTGGATACTCGCCACAGAATAAGATGGAAGAAGGCCACAGTAATACACCACAGCAAGTTCAAGTATGAAAGACTATTCATGGAATCAGCCTCGGCCCTTAGGAACATGCCAAACCTCAACAAATTTGGATGCATGAAACTGCCCCAAATTTGGGAAACTTTTATCAGAAGAACTTCAGCCCAAAGGCCAAGAACTACCAATATAGCCCGCCAGGGGGCACCGTCAGGACTTTAGGAAATGCTAGCTGCCTAGCTTCCGTCTCATTTGCTGTTATTAGTACTTGTGTGCACGTGTCTTTGTAGTAAGTTCCCAAGAAGATGGCAACGTGACGTTCGCCGAAATATCGGAAAGTATATATTAAAGTTTATTTAATCTATATTTCTAGTATACGCTGTCAATTCCTTACATATTAGTTATCATCTATCCACACTCCGACCGCACTCTGCAAAGCATACATTTCACAGCTAGTACACTGACTCATTTCTTTTATACTACTGTTCTTTGATAACGATGGCGAACCTTCATTACTGGCCGCCATTTTCCTTCGTACAGGTGCCATAATTATTGCAATGTGTTTTATCAAATAATAAGTTATACACACCAAAAACACACAAACAGACGCACAAAAATATGCGCAAAGCAAACAAAACTACGCAATATTAAGTAATTTTATCAGCGATAACTGAAAATAATACTTAGCTTATCAGGAGCTTGCACGAACACTACACACTACGATATAACCTCGAATTCCTCCGAAGTTTTTTTTGTACATCCCATCGGCTGAAGGCAGTAAACCTCATATAATAATGTTAGTAGGGCTCAACAAATATGCTTGCACATGACAAGTAGTTACAGACTAGATAAAATATATTTTTTATTTAATAAAAATAACTATAGACAAAATCTTTAATACTTGAATGGTGATTTTTTAAAGAGATTAAACTGTGTTAATTATGAGTACATTTATAAAAAGAAATGTCATTTTAGCTGAATGATTGTTCTTCTCTGAGGTTTTATATGTCAACTTCAAATGTCAATGGTTTTTCATACTGTGATTGCAAGTACAAGTTTTTTTTGTACATCCCATTGGCTGAAGGCAGTAAACCTCATATAATAATGTTAGTAGGGCTCAACAAATATGCTTGCACATGACAAGTAGTTACAGACTAAATAAAATATAATATTTTTTATTTAATAAAAATAACTATAGACAAAATCTTTAATTTTATAATAAAAAAAAAAAAACATGGATGCAACACAACTAATCACTTATTACAAACTGCTGCTGATCAGTTGGGATGTATCATTTAAAAAAAAAAAGTAAGGTGGTGCGGGGGGGTGCCTTGGACAAGTACATTTTTTGTGTATCAAGTAGGATTTTTGCATATCGTATTTACTCGAATATAACTTGCACTTTTTTTCCCACAATGAAAACTAAAAAATCATGGTCTGAGATATATGTGGGGATTTTTGGAAGCTAAAGTTTTTTAAAATTTCAGTTTACTGAAAATTGGTATGACTTACCAAGAATCTCCTATTCACTATCGCTACTTCCAGCCTTGAGAGCAGTTTCCTTGTGTGCATTATCGGTCATCATCTTCTTTCCCATTATTTCAAACAAAAATTACCAGTAATTTACAAGACTGGGAATGACATAGGGAACAATCCATCATGAATGACTAATGAGAAGTGAAAGTAGATCGCAAAACAGACATCAATGTTAGGCCAGTAGAGATAGAGCAGCTACGAAAACGTGCATATGATTGGTGCGGTGTTAACAAAAGCTTGTGACCCAACAACAAAGGCAAGCTGACAGTTGTTGAGTTGAAATGCTAATTCTCTTCAACCCAATTCCATAATATTTGAAACTGCAATAACAACATTCACTATATATTTCTTAGTTTTAACATGTTCATGTTGGATTGCTGTTTTTTGACTGGTTACCGTTCAGAGTTCCAGCAGAACTTCTCAGTACTGTTTGTGTACCACTTCTGCATTGCTCAGGCAGACTCATTTCACACAAAGTTTCAACCCTTCAGTTGTATTTTGTTGCTGCTTGTTTGTGTACCACTTCTGCGGGGACTCGCACAGATTATATGGCATATTTCAATTAGTGATACAATTTTATTTGAAGTTAGCTTTTGTGATCTGCCTTAATGACATTGAAAATTTCAAGTGCAATCAAACGAACACTTATTCCATGTAATTGAAAAATTGGACAATATTTTTTAATTAGACACTGTGTTTACTGATGCAACATATGGTTTAGCTTGAGTCTATATAGCATATTTTCTGTGGGAGGGGACATCTGGTTCATTAGTTAGTGCTGCCATTTTTATCTCATGTCCCTAATTGCACTATTTGTTGAAAAATATATTACACAGACTGTAAATTTTCTGTACCTTATTTAGTGATACAATAAAACTACTTGTTTTTCTTGCATCTGCAGTATAGTGGCTGTTGGGGGAGGGTGTGTTGTTTACTGTGGGGAGCAAGTTACTAACGCTCCGATGTGATTGTGTTTAAACTTTTTTGTGTGCAAGGTATATGAGAAACTTTTTAATTTCTTTTTTCGTAAAGCGAAATCAGAAATGCAAGTTATATGCAAGGATGAGTTATGTTCATGTAAATATGATAATTTGTCGAGACCTGTATTTTAGTATCATTAGTGGACCAAGACTAAGAGTTACAGTCTGGGAGCCATATTCTAGAGACCAAACATCGTATGTTTTCAAGCTACTTCAGACATTTAGTGAACACTGCAATAAAAATTGTCTTCCACTTCAACATATCTACAGTATAATATTATTTTACATTTAATATCATTTAAATTTACATTATTTTGTTTCTGATATATAGTTAATTCTCTGCATATTTAACAACTTTTAAGTCTATTTAATATTACCTCCTAAAGAAACTGGCCACAGATATTGCAAAGCCGGTAATTGTAAATATATTAATATTATATACAGTGGATATAGTGTGCATCTCATGTTCTGTATAATTGTTTTAAATTGTGTGCAGTTTTTTATGTAGTGCCTTTGTGCTTATGGAGTTCTGCTAAGGCTTAGCAAATTTTTAAGTATAATTATGTTGACTTTCAACAAGCAACAATATAAAAATGAAAACTGACTAGTTTTGCCATGGATACTTATGGTTTCTTCTTCAATGCTCGTAAATTAAAGAATACTGTGGTCATCTATTCACAAACCCCACTCAATGGGAACCAAGGATTGATCCTGTGTGATATTTGGAAATCACTTATTAGATCTGTCTGCACATCAGACGTTAACTTTTCAGCCAACTATTTCTCACACATCACTGAACAGTAGCTAACCCATGCTAGCTTCCATGCTCTGTGATTTCGATTTCAACTTATATTGTAACGGTTCATTTTTTTTGCTCCCACCCATGAAAGGTTATTTGCAAATCTGTAGTCCATTTTGTACTGTCAGTGGGCTAAGGATATTTTTTTGTATTTTTATCAATTTTGTGTGTGTGTTTTTTTAATTTATTTTTACATAATTCAAAAACCCTGCTCTACAGACCAAACATTGAACTTTTTCAAGCCACTTCAAGTTCCCCAATAAGCTGGGCGGTGGTCTTATGCCAGCCTATGAAATCCATCTCCCACTTAAAGAGTATTAAAACATCTATACCCATGGCAGAATTCGAACCTGCAGCTTGTTTGTTGGAGAGCAGGGGATGCCAACCAGGATGGTGTCCATTACTAAAATGCATGTTCTGTAATTTAGTAATGTTATGGTTCATGTTAGCCGTTTTATTGTATGTTTGTTCGTCCTAACCCAGAAGAAGCCACAAGTATCCATGGCAAAACTTTTCAGTTTTCCTTTTTATATTGTTACGCCCAAATAATCCCAATGTATTTCTCTTTATAAAAGTAATAAGTTCAACCATAACTTCAGTAGGCGCTTTGCAATATTATCTGAAAATAGCCTGTGTTTTTATTGTAACCACAGTGTTCTTATTTATTGGCATATATGTTGACCTATCAGACAGTAGCTCTGATTTTATTTTTATAGTCTGCTCTATTTAGAATTACATTGGTATTTCCTTTATTTGTCTTGATTGGTATCATATTTTTAGTTTGATTTAACATTGTTTAAAACTAGCTTTTCCCTTAGACATATTTCTTTTTTAGAGAGTTGCTTTGTCTTTTAGTAATCTTTTGATGTTCACTACATAGTAAGTAGAAAGAAGTCTTGGAGGAGCTGTATCAGAATTCAAACCCTAGCTTTAAATTTGTTTCATGATAATAAGAGATGGAATTTGCTTACGGTGAAATGTAAATTCACAATTTTCAGTCATGTTTTATATCCGTTATTTATGCTTAGACAGTTAAAGAGAAAACAATTAAAATTGTTTTCTCTTTAACACTCATTAGCACTCATTGGGCTGTATGGCATCAAATACAGAAAGTGAATTAATCTATAAGAGATAAGTTCAAAGAAAATAAAATTGTTAAATCTATTACTGTTAACAGAAATCACTCAACATACTAGTGAGAGCTATTTAAGTAAGATGAGTTCTTGAATCTTTGAAAATTTTTAGCAATCATTCATCTTTTAATTTTGGTGTTCAGTAAGAACATTGTGGCTTTAATTTTAACACTTTAATTTTTTTTAACAAACCTTATGTCTATTAAAAATATCATGATTAGCAACACTTGATTTATCAGATTTGCAGAATCAATATAATCTTCATACTCTTCTAAACAGTACCTCTCTGCTTATATATCTATGTCTATTTATACTGCAAGAAGACCACAGGAGCAAAGAATTCTGTAAATACCAGGATAGGAAAGAGGTGGGGGGGGTAATATTTTTGGAGAATTCTGGAACTCATCTTTCAAGAGTAAAAATAATCATGGAGACAGTATAAATTTTGTGAAGAAAGAAAAGTAAGAACCAACAGATAGTTGGTTCTTATGATATCAACTCCCATTTTTAACATTCATTGTATTTATTTATTCATATGGGGTTGAGTCCTCCCAATGAGGATTGTGTGTATATATATATATATATGTACATATATATATATATATATATTTCATGACTGAATCCTTGGGTACTCACTTGAGTCAATTTGCCTTTTCTGAGGGATGAAAAACCTGAGTTTCCTTGTGAAAAAACCCTTTACATCTGTTTGAGACTTGTTAGCTCACTTTTAGTGAAAGTGACCAGATAAAGGTTCCTCACATCATAGACATGAATCGAACCTAGGTCTTTCAAACCAAAGTGCTTCGTCTATATCTATACCGACTGAGTTACGGAGGCTCACATTGATTCTGTTAATGTTGGTTTATGGTTTGAAATTTATTCTTGTTTATATGTTATTCAGTTTATGTGGTGTACTTCCTCAGGATAACTTCATTTTCCAATTTAACTGACCTTACCATCATAGATTAGCTTTGCCTCACTCCACTAATTTCACCTCTCAATCTTTTTTACTCATCTGGCATCTATTCCACCATGTGGAAACAAACCTACAATCCAGTCCATTCCAAAAAAAGATGGGAGGGGAGTTGGTAAAAGTCAGCTAACAAAAACTGCCTTCTAGTTGCTTTCACTTCTGTCAAAAACCACGGAGAGAATCATCAACAACAAACTTTTTAACCACATTGGAGGCAAACCAGCTAATTAGTGACCAGCAATATGGATTTTGCAACTATCAATCCACAACATGTCTTACATTGATTTCCATATGCAAGTTTCTGCTATTATAGCAATTTATGTTGAATTTCCAGAGTAAAAACTATGTGAAATTGGAATGAAAATAAATTATTTACTAACTAAATTAAATATTTACACACCAGCATTTTATCAGTTTCAGCTAGCATTGTCGTCTGTACTTTAGAAGCACACGCTTAGCAAAGACCAGGAATAAAATTCTAACAAACAAGGACAGGAGTGTATGGAGGGTGACAGTGGCACTCTTTCTGGCAGATCTTCTGCTGCTTACCAGAGGATTGGTCAGTGCACCAAAATTTATGTAGAGTTACGCTATCAGTTATAGGTTTTATAGAACCTGATTTGAAGATTTGCTAGTCCACTTTGAAGTTCCTCTATACCATAAATACTCTTTATTTTCTTTTCTTCTTACCAAGTTGGTCCATCTTGTCCCCATTGATGAGATACTGTAAACATATTGGAAAGAGAATCTGCATTCTTTGATTTCTCTAAGGAAGGAGGAGGTTTATGAATTGTTCTAATTTTAGGAGTGCTCTCAGTCTGTATGTTGTACCTTTAATGTAGGACAGGGATGTGGTATGTATAGTCTAGTTGTGGGGGGGGGGGGTTTCTTTTATTATTATTATTATTATTTGCCATCTCCGAGGAGTACAAAGACTCATCGAGGGAGAACACCTGCTCTACAACTCTCCGTCTCAACCTCATCCACAAATGCCGCCATCTACTGTCCACCATCACCACTAGTATTTTCACAGACAATCACAAACATCCATGCCCATGTCAGGATTCGAACCCGCAGCCTTTTGGTTGGAGAGCAGATATGCTAACCACTCGGCCAACCAATTTTTCATTAATTCAGCATGAGTTTGATGTGAAACAATATGCATGGGAGCAAACTTGGAAGATGAATGCTACAAAACTCCTGACATAGTAACTACATCATTGCCTAGAAGTAACTACTGTGACAGCACTCGCTGTCACAGTAGTTACCTGTACAAGTCTAGGAGGTGAATTTCTTTAAAAAATAACTGAGAACATGACCTGCATACACCATTTATTTCAGCCACATGACTACACTGAGCAGATGATAAAACAATGTATGCAAAACATCACACAACACATGACATAAAATGCAAAAAGAAAAAGAAAACAGCAGTATTAGGAGAAATCATTCAAGAAAAATAGATACAAGTTATATAAAACAAAGTAAAATGGGCAATCATACCTTCAGCTACGTAAACAACCTAATTTCTTCCTGCAAATTTTGTGAAATTTTACATATAATAATTATAACACAATGACTGGTAAAATACAAGGATAACACAGTTGCTACAAATATCTCAGCAAAATGAAAATTAAAAATATAAATTGTATTTGTTCTTGGCTGATAGCTCAGACACAGTGGACCATAAAGAGTAGGAAGTTACTTGGTATCATAATATATTAGATGATCGAGGGTAGTGTTCCATTGAGTTAATTAATTGTATAATTGTTGCATGAGCAAGGGGGAGGGATCAAAATGAGAAAAACACACTACATTATATCTGTCTGTTCTGTGTGCTGCCCAAACAAGGAATGGAGACAATTCCTTATTTCTAGTTATTCCCCTCTCCCAACCCAGAGGGGGGGGGGGGGCAATGGAAAGAACAATAAAATGCTATTTTAATATGAAATAATTATCTCTGATAAATAAGTAAATGATTACTTTTTTGTTGTCGTTACCAAATATAACTTATATTTCAGAAATACTGTGACTAGCATTTGAAGAAGATGAAAATGTTTATTCTCCCAATTACTGAATTTCAAAACAAATGACATTTTTAATTGATGTGAAGTTTTAGTGTTAGAAGACTTAATATTACCAGAGTCCACGTAACAGTTTCCTGAGCAGTGATTTATCAACCCTTTCCATACAAGTCGCACAAAATTACTTTTATAAATCTCTCCCAAAAAGTGCGTTTTTTTTTTTTTTTTTTGTCTTTACAAGCTTATATGTAAATAGTACTGATATAAAATGTCTACTTTCAAAAAATATATAACTAGATCAATAAGAAATTTATTAAAATTAATTAGAAGAATCCTATTTATTGTATTATTCTGTGAAGATTAGGTCTATACCACATAGACCTAATTTTTCTGGTCATCCAATGAAGTGCTTTCTTTTTTCTTTATATTTTGGATAACTACTCTACATTGCTTTTTGGTATGTCATATTTGAACTTCCTGGCAAATGTTTAATAAGTAAAGCATGAATTGCCTTTTTAGGTTTTGCTTACAACCTGCACAAGAATTGCATGTATATTGAATTTGTTATATGATTGTCATGATTATACCATTTGAATTAATGTGGTCTTTTTGTATGCAAAACTATTTAGCAGCATTTGTATCAGAAAATTTAAGTCTTAGCATCATTTGAACCATGGGATTTATGATTTGGGTCCAGAAGCTGATCTACTTGACTCCTATTATGATGATTTATCATATATTTTGATTTGCATATACTATTAACTTGGAAGGCAATGGGAAACCACACTGTTCTATAATTCTCTAGTAAAGTAGCAATGCTACTCCACCATCCACTAGGTTGAGCTAAAACCATGAGCAGACACACACACACACACACACACACATACACAATATTCATCAGTATTCTTATTTCACTATATGTAAACAAAACCTGCACCATAACATTAGATTTTCATCAGCAAGCTCTATTGGTTCTCCTTTATTAGTATAATTGTATTTTGAGTCTCCAAAAAGTGCAGTCAAATATTTACACACCAGTTATGTACAATTACATGACACCTTATCCAAGAATAGGTTCTAAAAAATGGACAACTATTTTGCCACCAGATGAAAATTCATTTATTCCTTCAATACCAGACAAAGAAAATTTGTTTTTTGAGTTTCCCATAATACACTCTTAACAGTAGTGTCCATGACAGTTTTTTTTTTTCTCCCACTTTTTTACATCATTTTGTGCCAAATCTTACACTTTTAATTTTTCGAAATTGATGAAAACCAAGTCATTCTTTCAATATAACAAACCTTCACAGTTGAAATATATTCTGCATCCAGAAATTTTTTGATAAACATTTTCATTGAAATGTTTATCAAAAGCTTAGAAAAAGTATCCAAGCAAATAGAAGGTGCATTTTGTTAGTATTTTCATATCATTGAGTTAAACTGCAAAAATTTCATAATTGGCATGTACCTCTCTACTCATTATAGCAGCACTAAAAAATTTATACCTCAATATTTAGTTATGACTTTCACATTATCATTATCATTTATACAAATAATGCAGTCTCTAACATTCAATGGTAATAAACTTTTCCACACACTCAAAAGAATTTATTTTCTGAAAAAACGAACTCTTTGGTTGATGCTACTAAAGTTAAGTACTAATGACAGCTCCATTTGAGGCTTTGGTTATCATTAGAAGAGGCACATGCTTCCACTCTCCTAAACCATTTCCTTTGGTTCAGGCATATCTCAAAAGATCACAGCTACTGTCACTCAATACCCTCATTATTTAAATTTATGATATTAAATTACATAAAGTGTAAAATTATCAAAATAAAACTTATGGAAAAGTTCTCAGCCTCCACCACAGATGGCAACACTATTGGCAATTTTTTTTTTTTTTTTCCTAAGTTTGTACATCTGTCATAAGCATTCACGTGAAATTGCAAGCCATTCTATGAAGTAGTTTGTTTCATACAGCTGTCTGAATGACGGAGTGTTGTCTATATCCCTTGAAATTGATAAAATTGAGTATCATGCGGTTATAAAATTCTTTGCAAAAGAAGGGAAGGGCTTTAATGCCAAAAGAAATTCATTTGAAGTTCATAAAAGTTTATGGGTACTCTTCTCCTTCGCTTTTGACAATTAAGAAATGGGCTGCCGAGTTCAAACGTGGCCATACAAGCCTTGAAGATGATCCATATGAAGGATGTCCAAAAAAAAAAATGTAACACCAGAAATCATTGATTAAGTGCACGATATGGTATTAGATGACTGGCGAGTCAAAGTGCATGAAATTGCTTAGACTAGGCATTTCAAAAGAATATGTAGGATATATTTTGCATGAAGAATTGCAAATGAAAAAGCTTTGCACAAGATGGGTGTCGTGTTTGCTCACAACAGATCAAAAACGCACTCGCATGAAAATCTCTGAACAGTGCTTGGAGCATTTTAACAAGAATGGAACTGATTTTGTGCTTTGATTTATTACTAAGGATGAGACTTGGATTGACCATTACACACCAGAATCCAAACAGTGGACAGAAGCCGGTTGTTCAGCGCCAAAGAAGACAAAGTCGGTTCCATCAGCAGGAAAGGTCATGGCATCAGTGTTTTGGGATGCTAAAGGCATTTTGCTTATTAATTATCTTGAAAAGGGTAAAACAACAACCGAGAGATATTATTCCGATCTTTTAACCAGACTAGATGAAAAAATTCGTGAAAAAAGACCTGGTTTGTAGAAGAAAAAATCATCTTTCATCGGGACAATGCCCCTGCCCAACAAAGGTGTTTTGGCAGTGGGAAAAATGAGGGATCTAAATTGTTGGAACATCCACCCTATTCTTCAGATTAGGCTCCCTCTGACTTCTATCTCTTCCTCGCTGGTCAGCATTTTTCTTCAAATCAAGAGGTGATTATAACTGTAGGGGGGTATTTTGCAGATCTTACTGAGAACCACTACAGGGACAGGATAATAATGCTGGAGCATCTCTGGAATAAATGTATTAGTCTTAAGGGAGATTATGTTGAAAAATAAAAATAATAATTATCAAATTTTAAAATTTGTTTTTTCATTATCAGGCCGAGAACCACCAACTTTTCAGACCAATGCCATCCCAGTCAGCATCCTGCAGCAGTAGCTTCATTAATACATAAACGTTACTAGCTATTTAATAAAAAATGACATACTGATTTTGAAAGACATTAGAGCTTATTAAGTGTTTTTATGACACTGATATTAATTTTAGTATTGAAGGAGTTAAATACACTAAAAGCTTTATTGTTGTTTGTTAATACACACACATACTTGGAATGAAGTCAGCAGACATCACCACCCCATGGGCAAGGTGCATCATACTATGTAATGGGTTATGTGTTTGGAGCCGGTATAGATTGGAGGAATATGATGCTCCCAAGTCAGCAGAATTGTTTCTAAATGAAATGGTTGTGAGAAGGGAACTGATGGTTTGAAAGAGGCATTGTGATATGATGTCATGCTTGCAGGCCTGTCTGTTAGGCAAATTGTTGACAAATTGAGCCATTCCAGGTCAGCAATCAGTGATACCATTCTGAGATGGAAGTGCATGGAATCAACTGCAAGTGCTACCTGTAGTGAATGACTTACCACACTCAAATGTGGCTGTAGAGTGCAATGAAGAATAATATGTAAAAATCGAGATGTCTGCTGATGTGTTAAATGTGAAGTTACAGGCATTGACTAGAACGTGAATCTGCACAAAAATACTCAGAACTGAGGCTGACAACATGGGTTTCCATGGTAGGAGTGCAATATGCAAACCCCACATTACCTGAACGAACACGTTGTGTCATCTTAAATGGTGCAAAGAGTGTGTTCAGTAGGATGTGGAGGTTTTGAAAGCTGTGATATGAAGCGACAAATCAGACTACACCTTCTACTGAGCAGATGGACAGATATCAGTGTGGTGGATGCCTGGTGAACGTCTCTAACTTGAGTGCTTAACCCGAACTATGAAATTTGGAGGTGGTAGTGTGATAATATGATCTTGTTTTTCCTGATTTGGCCTAGGACCCCTATTTGTGGTGCCATGAACATTGAACTCGAAGAGGTATCTGAACATTCTGGACAGTACAATACTTCCTGCTTTATGGCTTTTCAGCAGAATTCACTGTTGTCTCTTTCTGCCAGACAGTATGCCATGTCATAAGACTTCTGCATGGTTTGTGGACATGAAGGTCACTACACTTGACTGACCTTCAAGGAGCCATGATCTCAATCCTATTGTGAACATTATGGATTGAGCTGGAGCATCGGGTGAGGTCAATTGATGTCCCCCACCCCATTTTCCACACACACACACATAACAGTCTAGGACTTCATTACATGCCTACGTTAAGAATGGTCCAAAATTTCCATTGTTCGCTATCGTATGCTTGTGGAAAGTATGCCCACGGAAGGATTGCTGCAGTCATCGCAGTTAAGTTCTATGGCTGTTTCCTCGCATTATGGTGGCTGTTGACTTCTTTCCAAGCAGTGGGTATATATATATATGTTAAAGATGCCAAACTATTTTAAACCTGGTTTTACTCCATTTCCCAAGTAAGCAAACAGACAAATAAGTCAAGTTTGCATCTGTACGTATTGCAAGTCTAGCTGACCCTCAAAGTAGTGCAACTCATGGTAAAGGTAGAATAAGCTCTGATCACTATTCTTATTAAATAAAAATCTCAGGATGAGATATAAATGTAGGAAGTATTTTACCTTGGGTAAGGTAAAATAATTTCTACACATATATATATATGTGTGCGAGGGTCGGAATAATATCCCTCGGTTATTGTTTTACCCTTTTCAAGATAATTAATAAACAATAAACAAATGCCTTTAGCATCCCAAAACACCAATGCCATGACCTTTCCTGCTGATGGAACCGTATCTATGCTGCTGTTTGGATTCTGGTGTGTAATGGTGAATCCAAGTCGCATCCATAGTAATAAATCGACTCACAAAATCAGTTTTATTCTTGTTAAAATGCTTCAAGCACTGATCAGAGATTTTCATGCGAGCGCATTTTTGATCTGCTGTGAGCAAGTGCGTCACCCATCTTGCTCAATGAATTGCTTTTTCATTTTCAATTTTTCATGCAAAATATTTCCTACATGTCTTTTGAAATGCCTATAGGCTTAGCAATTTCATGCACTTTGACTCGCCCGTCATCCAATACCATATTGTGCACTTGACCAATGATTTCTGGTGTTGTTACACTTTTTGGACATCCTTTATGTGGATCATCTTCAAGGCTGGCACAGCTATGCTTGAACTTGGCAGCCCATTTCTTAATTGTCGAAAATGAAGGAGAAGAGTGCCCATAAACTTTTATGAACTTCGAATGAATTTCTTTTTCTATTAAACCCCTTCTTTTGCAAAGAATTTTATAACCGCACGATACTCAATTTTATCCATTTCAAGGAATACAGAGAACACTTTTGCTTCAGACATCCGTATAAAAGAAACTACTTAGAATGACTTGCAATTTCACATGGATGCTTATGACAGATGTACCAACTTAGAAAAAAAAATCTTGCCGATAATGTTGCCATCTATGATTGAGGCCAAGAACTTTTCAGACTACCCTTGTATATTAAATACATGAAAAACATTGTACTACAGTTAATTGAGACCAAAGAAAAAATACATCTTGATAAGCAAATTTTGCACTACTTGCCTTTATAATCAGACTTACCATACATCCCGTTTTGACTGGAATTGTCCTTGTTTGTAAGTCCAGTCATTTTGTCCCAGACAGAAAAAAACAGAAGAATAAAAGAAAAACAAAGAAATGCTTTTATTTAGTGTTGTTATTCTCAGTAATGAGTGTCTGTGTTAGCATCTCTAATTGCTTCTGTGCTTTATTTTGTCAATGTAGTTATGTTTCTATGATTTTTATTAAATGCAGGTACACCACAAATTTTCTGGCTCACTTAGTTTCATAGTCTTGCGGATTAACCATTTTGCCAAGCCAGTAGCTGTCACGTAATAACAATTCATCAGTATACTTCTAACTCGCTGATTATACCTCTCTCTCTCTCTCTCTCTCTCTCTCTCTCTCT
The DNA here is from genome assembly GCF_054136105.1 of Typopeltis vanoorti. Taxonomy (NCBI): domain Eukaryota; kingdom Metazoa; phylum Arthropoda; class Arachnida; order Uropygi; family Thelyphonidae; genus Typopeltis; species Typopeltis vanoorti. The sequence goes on along the minus strand of NC_143572.1, from coordinate 48,932,429 downwards.
CTCTCTCTCATTTCTAAAGCACCATGAACCATTAGAAACTTAAATATTAATGGTTAATTAATATTTAAGTTTCTAGTGGTTCGTGGTGCTTTCTATTGGTTCATGGATATGGACTTGTGCTTACATATGACACACCATGTTTATTAGATCTTTTCAACTGAAGGTGAGTTAGATGAGCTCATAAAGAGGTGGAATAGTTTTTCTCCCCCAAAAGCTGTTGCATTTCATCTCACGAAAGAAGCATATTGGTGATAAGAGAATATACTCAATTAACAGACATGCAGTGGCCTCATAGCCTGAGTTGCTTCAGCTGCAAATCCAAAACAATCAACCACTACCTCTGTGAAATGGACTTTAAACCCATTGGTTAAATGTAACAAATAAGTTAAAAATCACTCAGAATCAAGGGTCACTAAGTGCAGACATTAATGTTTAAGTTATCACCAAGAGGGGTAATACTGATAAAATTGCAGAAAGTTATCAGATAATTAAATCTCATCCCCGATGATCAATTTGGATTCTGGAAGAAACATTCCACTTTACAATATGTTCTCAGAGCCATGAAAAACATCATCACAGGATTCAACAAAATATGGATCTTGGGCCTCTTTGCAAACTCTTGCAGAAATTTCCAAATTCCCCCAGGACTGGTCAAATTTGAATCAACTTCAACAATCACAAACTCCAAGTGAAGCTACAGGAAGTTAGATTGTCTGGATGTAATTTCACAGCTGGTGTACCTTGGGGCTCCCTGCTGTCACCTTGACTCTTTACCATCTATATGACTGGTATTCCACACACAGTTTCCACCACAATGCCCTTATATGCAAACGATGCTGCAATAATGGTCTGCTCTCCATGAGCTAGATTAGCAGCAACCAAAAAACTGCAAAATGCAACACACAAAAGTACTACAGTGGTATTCACAAGAAAACGCTTTTTCCTGGGATGTAAAAGGGTCATATTTGGCACCTACCCACTCCTCCATTCCATGGCAACCAGTAGCAAAATACTTGAGGTACAACTAGATAAAGGGCTTTGCTTCATGACTCATTTCAATCATGTCTGCTCAAAAGCAAATAGAGCAGCTATACCAATTACTGAACAGCTGTTACCAGCTAAGCATGAAACTTAAATTCTCACATGCAAGATGCTGATCAGGTGAGTCTTGATGTGCGACTCACCTGTGCATGGAATCACGGCAAATTCAAACTCTTGATAATCCAAAACAAAGGTTTATGAATAGTATTCAACATGCTATGGCTCATAAGAAACTTGCAGCTTCACAAAGAAGCTAATATCACTGAGATCAAAAGGGCTGCAAAATTCTTTGTGATTGTTGCCTTCTACCCTAACCCATTAATCACTAAGCAGTAGACTACAGTGAGAATGATACTGCAAAACACAAATGTCCCAAAACATACTGAGCATGTAAGCTTTTTAAACCCACTGCCAGAAGCACAAAATTGGCCAGCCAAATGCTCAGTAGTATCCCAAGTCCATTATATTCTACCACCTAGCAGTAAACTAAAGCAAACCATCTCCTCCATCCCTCCTCTCTTCTCCATGCAGTGTGAGTGATATTCTTCAAGGGCAGGTCCAACATACTTAAAGACCCAGATCCTCCTCCATTTCAAGGGTGCAGCAGTTAAAATGGTGGTAATGCAGGCCATCCACCAGACAGTATACAGGACTAAACCAGTCAGTAACGAGTCAGGAGGCTTTCTAGATCATGCCTGATGAGGCTGTCTGAGTAGTAGTATATGGAATGCACTGTCGAGAACACAGATTAGCAAGGAAACTGGTCACTCACTGTATAAGTGTCATGTTCACGAGTCTATCTCCTCTCTCACTGCATTTCCCCACTCTTTCCTTTCCTATAATAACAAACCAAAAATGAAACTGACAGCGATGGCAACACTTCGAACATAATCGTTCGAATTTTGCTGACAACCAGTTTATCTAAGCAGTTCAAATCAAACACAATATTTCAAACTTACCAGGATCCCTACCAAAAAAACTCATTTTCACATCCACTTCGCAAACATCTGCAGCATTAATTCCAACATAAAACGACGTTCATCACCACTTACAGACATCTAAATCAGACCTTCTCTTAACAGAAACCCAAATTACAGCTACATCAACCACAGTTCACCTTCAATGCCCAAATTATACTCTTCATGATTCATTTCGTCACAAAGGTTGCACCTGTGCCTTTATACATTCTAACATTGGAGACTGGTAAATGTAGCAGACTCCAAACTCTGAAAACTACAAAGACATCTTCACCTTCCTTTCCATGAAACTCGACCATCTACAATCCAGCTACTCAAATGGCAAAGTCATCATCCTAGATGACCTGAATGTCCACAACTCCAACTAGCTCCTGTTCTCCAACACTACAGATCAAGTCAGATGTGATGTGGAAGTTTTTGCTATAAGCAAAAATCTAACTCGCATCATGCAGCTCCAGATAATCTCCTCCACTCTGCTAAATACTCTTGATCTTTTTAACTATTCTCCTTCCAGACACCGTAGAAGTTACCTCTTCTCTTAGCAACTCAGACACAGTATGGTACAGAACATTCCTCCTCTGACCACACCCAACCTCATGTCCTCTGGCACTATAAAGTGGGATGATCTCCTGAACTACTGCTCTTATTTTTCATGGTATGACTATGATGACTACTGCTTCCACTCTTCTGAACCAAACACCTGGACTGTGCGAGTCACAGAAATCTCCTAAGTGGCATGAGGGCGTTGATCCCTCATTCCATCCACTTTCCGAGCCCAGGTTTGACAGAAGATATATGAAAGCAGTCAAAGAAAAGAAAAGAAAAACTCAGGTGGCTTGCATCAAGAACTCAAGCTTTATACTCAGAAGCATAATATTGCAGAAACCTGCAATAAGTGTAAATCAACTATCAGCAAATCCCAATCCAACTTCATAAAAACTAACAGAAAGCTCATCTCTTGCCCAAATAGTAACCTTGCCTTCTGGTCTCTCACAAAAGACATTGGATGCAACTTGTGCTCTCCCACCTCTCTCATCCAGATGACACCACTGGCATAACACCGAGAGAAACCTGACCTCCTAGTATCACTCTTTTCCTCTAACTCACCAGTATGGATTCCACCAATCCAGATCCATGATTAATATCTTAGCCTACATCACTCACCACTGGACACATGTCACAGAAAAGTTCAGAGAATTGTGTGCTGTTGCCTTTGACATTTCCAAGGCTTTTGACTGTATTTGACATCAAGGCCTGCTTTGCACACTGTCTTCTTGCCATCCTCTGTAACTGGATAGCTAGCATTATCTCTGGTCATTCACTGCTTATCATGGTGGATGGCACCCTCTCTTCTAGCTTTGCCACCAATTTAGGAGTTCTCTCACCTAACCTCTTTCTCTTATACATAAATGACCTACTCTCAGTCACTACAAATCCTCTCCATAGTTTTACTGACAATAGCACACTCCACTCATCTTACTCCTTTGACAAACCATGTAGTTCCCAGACATACCACCCTTCAGGTGACTTCAGAACAAGGACAACCTAGTCACCATCAATGCTGCCAAAACACAGTCCTGCCTTTTCTTTTGCAAAAAGGATCTCAGCTCATCCCTCATCCCTCAGTAACACACACATCACCAGACATGATGAATTCTCTCTTCTTGGACTCAGCTTCTAAAAAACTAGGCATTCTTTCAATTGATATCACCTTAATCCTCTCCAGAATAATGGAGAAAGTTATCAATTGTTAACGTCTTCACTACTTCCTCAAGAAGCTGTTTTTCACCCACCCAGTTACTAATCCTATATAAATCCCAAATCCACCCAATCTCAGAATATTGTATACACATTTGAGATAGGGCACTTAAAACCTTAAAAATTCTTGATGCTGTCTAGAGGAGAGCAGTTTGCACCTGTATATATTTTCTTTTATTCCAGTTAGCTTGCAATACCAAAACAAGCTTTAAATTTTACAGTAAATTACAAAAAAGAATACATCTTTGAAAAAAAAAAAAAAAAATTGTGTTGCTAATCTATAGGGCTATTTGTATATCATGTTTTTCTGAATTCTCATTTTCTCTGATGTGTGTTCTGACATAAAAGAGCATGTGAAATTACTATGATTATTACTCTTACTACAATGTTTCATACAGAGGTGGCAGAGTTTTTCATCCTCCAAAGCAGGCATTTTGCTCTGACCATTAAAACACATGCAGTTAACAGACATAATATACTATCTTCCTAGCCTGAGTTGCTTCGGCAACAAACCAAACTACCATGTCATACCTCCATGGACTTATCGAGGGAAGGTTTCTGCTCTACAGCTTACCATCTTCACTACTTACTTAATCCACCAACAATGCACAACACAATCTTTCACCACAATTGTACTATTTTTTTTTTTATTTGTGAATTATATATGTTCTTACCAATTCGCCTATATGCAGGATGAAAAATTTGAGTTTCTGGGAGGGAAAACCCTGCTACATCCCTTTGCAATTTACCAAACATAAAGCTAGTTCATGTTAAACTAGCTTTCAAAAAATAAATACTATAAATTATTATAAATTAATAATAATGAAAAATATGATTAGGGCATGAGAAAAAACAAGAGGCAGGTGTAGGATTTTTATTAACTAATAAAGCATGTGACTAGGATATAGACCTGTAAACGAAAAGATCATAACAGCAAGATTCAGTGCTTAGCCATCAACATAACTGTTATTCAAGTATATACACCAACAAGTGATAACTCAGAAGAGCAAGTAGACAAATTCTATGAAACACTCCAGTCCAAAATTGATCAAACTCCAAATGCCGGTAACAACCCTTATTGTTACCAGCGATTGGAATGCAAAGATAGGAAGTGATAATACAGGATGGGAGCGTGTCTTGGGATGATTTGGACATGGGAACAGAAATCGGGTGCAGAGAAAGATTACTGGAATTTGCAATGGATAATGAATTAATAATCTGTAACACCAGATTTCAATTACAATTTCAACAAAGATTGCCATAAATGGACATGGGTCTCCCCCAGATGGGAAAACTAAGAATATGATAGACCTGATCTTAATCAATAAAAGATGGACTGCAGCAGTGCAGAACCTTTCAAGGAGCAGATGTCGACTCAGATCACAGTTTGGTGAGTGCTAATTTAAACCTGAGACTCAAAACGATGCACAGGAACAGGACTCTGAAGGTAACTGATATTGGAAAACTCTGATGACAGTATCAGATATTTCTATAGAGTAGCACCTGATAAAAGATTAAAAGACCTGGAAGAAACAGAGAACATAAACAAAGAAAAGTTGAACAACTAACTGAAATAATACTGGAAACAGTAAATGCAACAATTTGTAAAAAATAAAAAATAAAAAATGGATTACTCAAGACACCTTAAAATTGGTACAAGAAAAAAGAAAATTGAGGCTGAAACGTGACAACTCTGAGGCAGCAGAAAGAGCATATAGAATGAGGTGTGAAGAGCAGCAAGGATAGAAAAAAGCAATTGGTTGGAAATCCAATTTAAGGATATTGAGAAATATTATGGTGAATAAAAGACGAGAGAAGTACATAAGTTGATCAGAATGTTCAACAGAAAATGGCAACCCAGACTTATGGCTATCAAGGATGAAAGAGGCATGACCTTAATGAACATTGAAGAAATTTTACAGAGATGGACAAAATACTGCAGTGACCTATATAAAACACAAAGTGATCAGAACACTATAACACAGGTAACCAATGAGTTAAAGGAAATATTACTGCCAATCACCGATTTTGAGAACAATATCTTGGAAGACGAAGTAAGAAAGGCAATAATGAAATTAAAAAAACAACAGAAGTCCTTGAAATTATGGCATGACAGGAGAAATGATAAAAAATAGTGACGACACCCTTGTACAGGTAATACATAAAATCTACATCCCAGAAGAATGGAAAAAGTCAATGCTTGATAGTCTTACATAAAAAAAGGGAAATGCTTTGGAATGCGAGAACTATAGAACCATTGCGCTGATAAGCTACGTGTGTAAGGGTTTGATGATTATGCTAACTGAAATACTAAAAAGTGAAATTGAAAAACATCTGGAAGATGAATAAGCGGGGTTCTGAAAAGATAGGAGTACCATACAACAGATATTAGCTCTTCAACTCATTTCAGAAAAGGCATGAAGAAAGAATTTTAAAAAAAAAAATTATTTACATGATTCATGGACTTTCAAAAAGCCTTCAGTAGCATTGAACAAAACATCATCTGGGCTATACTGGAATCATACGGTATTGATGCCAGGCTGATTCGCCTATTGAAAGACATCAACACAAATGCGCATGCGACTGTCAAGATAGTAGGCAGACGTAAATCCTGGTTCACCATCAATAGAGACACAAGGGAGATCCGCTAGCACCAAGAATCTTCATTTCATATCTGGAGAGATTGTTGGACAGAATCAGAAATGAGGACACAGGAATCTCCATTGGTGGAATAAGACTCAACCACCTGTGCTTTGCAGATGACATTGTTTTACTTGCAGAAGACGAAATGAAACGTGAGCAAATGATACATAATCTAAATAGAGAAGGTAAATGGATTGAGGATGAATATAGAAAAGATAAAAACAATGGTTTTTCATGAAAGGGAGATTGGAAAAAAGATTATTGTAGAGGGAAAGGAACTTAAGAATATGGAACAGTTCACCTATCTTGGAAGTTGTATAACATGTGATCTAAACTGTAAAAAAGAAATTAAAATTAGGACCACAAAGTCTTTAACAGTGCTAAAATCCATAAACAAAATTTGGAAGAGTAGAAATATCAGCTTAAAAACCAAACTAAGCATTCTTGAGACATGCATCTTTAGTAGTGTGTTATATGGTTGTGAAACTTGGATAATGACAAAGGAATTGGAGAGAAGAATACTCGCTTTTGAAAGAAAGTGTTATCATAAAATTCTGCGAATTGATGTACTCAGAAGATAAGAAATGAAGAAGTATACAGAAGGATACAATTAAAAGAGACTCAAAAAGTTATACCAAGAAAATTAAAATTCTATGGACATATTTGTAGAATGTCAAGTGACAGAAAGTTAGTCATTGGTGTTTGGCCTAATAAGTGGAACAAATGTCAGAGGTCGTCCTCATCATGAGTGGGCCGATGATATTAAAGACTGGTGTGGGGGAACTCTTCAAGAAGTCGTGCTGCAATGAACAGACATTACTGGGACAATGTAGTCAACATGGCATCTACGGGCAATGCAGCCATGGCTCGTGATGAATAAAAAGTACTTTAATTTAAATGAAAAATTGCAAGAGAAATTTGAATTTAAAAAGGTTAAATCTGCATACAAAAATTGCACCCCTTCTTTCATCTCCTTTCAGAACTGGAAGAGATAGTATGTGTAATAGTGTGGGTGGGTAGTAATACTATCTTTTGCTTAAGTCGATAATTATATCAAATACTGAAGCAGCATTTATTTAGCCTGGGATTATTTTATCCTCGTCATTAAGTTCAGTTTTTGTCCCTTAATTTTGTTCGCTCTAAATTTATTATATCTTATCTTCTTACGTGTTAGGCTCAGTGGCCTGCATAGCCAAGCAACTTGGTTATGCCAGGACAGTTAATCCACATATTTTGTTCAAACTCATATCACTTCAACATCTTTGTTTACTTCAAATCCATTAATCACATAAATATCATTCTTTCTTTACCACGTCAACAGTTTCTGCTATATGTATAATTTTCTGTGGAATAATGGTTAGAGCCTTCCATCTCATCAGAAACCTTTGGAAGAATATAATTTCTTGGAAATCCTGTTTTCTTCTTTTGCAGTTTCAAGCCATGAACATAATATGTAACATAGATCTGCTGTGCTTCTTCAAAATTTCTCTGAGAATGGAAAAAAATGAAAAAGAATTCCTGATTATATATTTAATAAACAGAATATAGCTGGAGGAGCAAACTTATTTGGATTAATTTTAATGACTATTTTTGGACATTTATGTCAATTATTAAAACTTTGATTTTGAATATTCTTCATATCTTTCTGTTAGGTACAAAGTCAACTCACTACAGTCATCCAGTACATATCAAGTACAACAATATCTGCGGTTATTACAGATGGCAGAAGCCACAAGCCTATCTTTTTTCATCAGCAGCAATCACCTGCATATGCAAGTCTTCATACTGCAACAGTGGCTGTAGACTGTTAGTGAGTAGACTGTGATGGAAACCTCTTACTCAGGAACTTTTAAATCCAGTTATGATTAAACTGGATAGTGTGACTTATTAATATAATGACCAGAATAATAAACCTGAGAGACTTGGTAATGTGTGAGATCTGAAGAGCTACCTTGTGCATGTGTGATACAAGTCGCCATCACCATCATCATGTAAAGTCCATATACATATATAGTGTACATGTATGTATGTACTTACGTATAAATGAAGCATTTATATATATTTACATATAGGTGTGTATATATAATATATATAAGTATATTAAGATAACAACAGTAGATTTCTGATAAAGGAAAATGCTTATAGAATTGAAATATTTTGTAGCATCTGAGAACTTTCATGAAAAAGGGGTTTTTATTGACCGCACAATAGATCTTGGCATGACAAATACAGGGTGTCCCAGAATTAGCTATCTATTTCAGTGAAATGGGACAAATTTTTTAAAAACTCATGTTTATCATGTTTAATGTGTGTTATAAATGTAAAAATTTCTAACTTATTTCATAATTTTATTTTCATCTCCTTTCAGAACCCTAATCCTAATAATGAATACACAAGAATGCATCTTTGTTGTAACATTATGTTTATCACCTAATTATGATGCAAAAACAGATAGATTTATAAATCATAAGTCAAATCTTTATTGAGAACGTTCAGCATGTGTTCTGTCTGTATCCCTGCAAATTTCAAATCTCCTTATTGGTGTTGTGAAACACATTTTGAAGCATTTCAGGAGTTATATCCTGCACTGCCAACTGAATGCGTTCTTTAAGTTCAGCTAAACTTTTCATCTTTTGGCGATAAACCTTTGTTTTTATGAAAACCCCATGCAAAGAAATCCAGGGGTGTCAAATCCGGAGAACGCAGAGGCCAAGGTCTAGGTCCTCCACGTCCAATCCACTGATTCAGAAAGTGTCTGTTGAGGTATTCTCAGGCAATTAGTGCATAATAACATGATGCTCCATCTTGTTGAAACACAACATTATCAAGAAGATGTGATGCCGTTCTTCAAGAAACTGCTGAAGCATTTCAAGGTAGACTGTACTTGTTAAAGATGCTTCCCAAAAGAAGAATGGGCCATAAATTTTGGATTTAATTATTCCAAGCCACACGTTAACTTTTGGAGAGTCTGCCATTCTATGACTTCAGATGATTCATTGGACCAGATATGACAATTGTGTCAATTGACTTTACCACATGTGTGAAAAGTCGCCTCATCACTGAATAAGAAGTTATCCAATAAACCTCCATTTTCAATCTGGTTAGGGTTCTGAAAGGCGACGAAAAAAAAAATTATGAAATAATTTAGAAATTTTTACATTTATATCACATATTAAACATGAGTTTTTAAAAAAAATTCATCCCATTTCACTGAAATTGATAGCTAATTTTGGGACACCTTGTATACTAGATTCTTGTGTTTATTATAAAACCAGGGCATTAAAATTCCATGCCTTAAATTTTCCATACACTTTATTTGACATGTCAATGTTATGCAGATTTTCTATTTTAGAATCTCAGAGTTCTAAAGATTTATTGCTCATTTGAGAAACAGACATGTAAATTTGTAGAATTAACAAACGTTTAGAGATCCAGACTAAAATTTGGTGACATATTATCTATATATGAAATTTATTTGGTTGTAATAACATATCCTTTTCCTTCGCTGTCTTTGTTCTCATATCAGAAGTACACTTTCAAATCATTTTTAGTTTTATATAGATATTGATTATGACAGTTTTTTTAAGGGATTGAAAGAGGTCCTGAAAAAATTAATCACCTTGTTGAGTGTAAAGAGTTTTGTTTGAATCCATCACAGATTAATCTTTTTGTTTTTCCTTCTGTTGGTTTCTCCATTGGGAAGTATTTTTTTGCCCTGAAGCAAATAAACTGATTTCTACAGTATATACAATTTATAGGGACAGTACATTTGTTGCATCGTGACCATAGTGCCTTTGTCCTAATCTTGAACAACCCGATCCAGGTTGAACAAAGGAAAGTCCATGTCTAATATTCCATAAAGTGGGTAATACAGTAACTTGAGCACAATTGACATTTTTAATACTACCTTAAATTACAATAAAAATTGCACAAAAATTCTATATACAAACATGTATTGGGATTTTACCTTTAATATCACCGAGTGTAAGTAGTAGCAGCATCTTCTTTTTTTCTTTCTTTTTTTTTTTTTAATGGTAAATCCAAATATAAAAGTTTGTTCAACCTCTATTGTTACAGTTACTGTGAGTGAACATGAGGTTAAAAAGTAAGAAAGAACTTACTAACATTATATTTGAATATTTGTATAGGTTAAGTTGTTAAATCCTGTTGTTCCAAATGAAATATAGGAATTGCTTCTTTTTTTTTCTTTCTTTCTTTTTCATTTTAAGTGTCTTTCTATTAATAAATAACCAGTGAACAGCAAAATTTTTATCTCATTGCACTTTTTAGCTCAAAAGAAATTTGACAACAATATTGTTAATAATAGCTTTATCGGAGTAAAGACTACTTTTTTTGTTTTGTTTTTTACTTTGGAATCACTTAGCAAAAATAGGTTTTACAATGAGCAAGTTTATTGATTTTTTTATATTTTTATTATATATAATTAAATATAATTATTTTTATATTTGTTTTTGCCTACTTCAAAAATTTCCTTTGGAATTACTTAATTCCTTTCATTGCATTAAGTTCCGTTCGTTTATAATAGATTTTATCACTCCATTAATTTTCTAAAAGTATCCTTTAGTATTTGATAATTTTGGCAATTGTACTTTGTTTAAGATAACATCTATAGGATAAGTTAAATTGAAGGATGTTTTGGCATTAATTATGGGGGAAAGGATTAAAAGTAAATTATGTGCCATTTTTCCACTGATAATTTATTTTGTAATATCATACTTTAATATTGTTATCAAAGTAAAGTTTAAATAAAAAGGAGGTGCCATTATCTTACAATATCTTGAATTTTTAAGACAGTTGGGTTAATTTGAATAATTGAATATCCTTTGACATCTAGGATAACCTATTATTGAATGTTTGGAGGTTTTCATTTTTCCATCTTATCTCCAGCATCATAATCAATATACAAGTCATGTAGAAATAAATTTCTGATGAGCTGTTAGTAGAAATGAATATGTATAGAAAACATATTTAATTCATTCCTATGTGACATGTATTATTATCATACTTAATATTTTGCAATTAAGAGGACTGTTTCTCACATAAAGAAAAACCAGTAACAATTAAATGTAAGTAAAAGCCTTTGTATCTGACGTATATTTATTTTGCTATCTTTAGGATGAAAAGTTAATAGCAAAATCATACATGTAAGAAGGGACAATGTAATCATACAGTGGGTTTGTTTTTTAATTCTATATGACAGTATATTTATAATGTTATAAAGACTTAAACTTGTTGGTTTATCATCTACATGAACCTTGCAATTTAATTCTTATATTTTGCACAAATAAGTTTTTTTTTTTTTTTTGATAGCCTTAATCTACTAGGTGGCAAAATATTATTAGGATCTTCCAAATATCTTAGTTTGATGTCTGACAAAACATCTGGAATTTAGATGCTTTCCCCTCTCCACTTGTACAAGAAGTGAATTTCTTTCATTTGACTTTCATACTTTAGGCTTAGAATATGGCTAAAATTCTTGTCTCAAGCCAGATGCAGCATGCAGAATTTTTTTTACTTGAAGTACCTTCTCCTGTTTTTAAATTATGGTTGAATTGCAGGTAGGAATTTTGTTAGAGTGGAGAATAAAAGCCCAACGTTCAACAAGATTGTACTCAATGTTTGGATCGAGAGAGTTGAAAACAGTGTACTGGAGAAGGAAGGGAATTATTGTAATTGTTGGAGTTTTGTTTGAAACTTTAATAATCTTTCAGTAGTGAATAACGTGGTCATCATTTCAGCAATTTTTTTTTTTTAATATATATTTGTACTTAACTACTGCATGCAAGTTTTTTCGTTGGGTTATATCAAATGTACAGCTGCAAATTTTGCACATTGATAATTGCTAAGCTTAATTACTCATCAATAGTTATCCCAAGCAGATAATCAAAGAGAAAAAAAACATTGTTAGCAGTAGATATTTGTCAGATATAAAGATGATTAAAGAAGATGCCAGGAAATTATATTTGCTTCATCCCTTTATCCAAGTGTAAGCAAACACAATTTATGTGTGAAATATTTGACTGGGCTTTTTTGTATATAGAGGCTAAAGACTTCATCAGTTGCCTTTGCACTTAATAATGCAAGGCACATATCCTTACAGACATGTATAATGTTATACATTATGAGAAGGATCACTACCCAAACCGGTTCCAACCTTTATTGGTATCTCTTCTGGATCTGGTTCCCACTGATGAGACCTCAATAAAGATCAAAACCAATCTGGATAGTGGCCCTCTCCATAATGCAGTGCATGTTCCATAAAAATATGTGACATGCATTATAGGATACTAAGGCAATTGATGTGAAGTCATTAGCTCCTATATACAAGTAGCCCAGTTGTGAAGATACTTCACGTGCAAACTTCTTACTTACACTTGGATAAAAGATGAATCCAAGAATATAATTTCATGGCATCTTTAATTTATAGATTCCATTACTAAAAAAAGAGCCATACAGCTTCATTTCAGCAATGTAAAATTAAATAGGTAAAGCAGATATTAGATCCAACATTATTTCAAAGCCTAATATTTGTTGAAACTATGAAGGTTTCATAAAATTGTCCAGAGAGCTTACGAGAATACATCGTAGTTGCCTTAGTTTGCACTACTTAAAAGATATGAGCACTGCCCAAGCATCCATATATTCACCTTTTATTAGTGCATTATTTTAAGGTTTCACTGGCCTGGATATTAGATCTAATATCCACTTTGCCTGTGTAACTTTTATATCACCGAAGCTGTACGACTCTTTTTTCAGTAATTACTTTTACACACTGACTGAGAGTTTGCTTACAAAAAATACATTTCTCTGACATTTGATTTCCTTAGCACTGAATGAGATTTTGCTCTCTTCAGGTTTCTGTCTGGTCTCTGAAGAAAACTAACTAGCTTGAAACAGCTGTCATGCCAATGAAACCTTTAATAAAATGCACTAACAAAAGGCGAATGTATGGACTCTTGGACACCGCTCATGTCTTTAAAGTAGTGCAAGCTAAGGCAACTCCAATGCCGAGGATTGTAATCCTCATAAGCTGTCTAGTCAATTTTATGAAACTTTCATAGTTTCTATAAATATTCAGCTTTGAAATAATGTTGGATCTAATATCCACTTTGCCTATGTAATTATAGATTCCATCGTTGTTCAGAAACAAATCAATACCCTGTAATGGGGAGAGGGCTGATTTTGTGGATAATGAATAATACTTGGATATGCTTATGCCAACATGTAAAAAGGTTCTCCCCCAAGAAGAGAAACATCTTCTTTTTTGGAGATTTAGATATTACATTTCTTATATTGCAAGAAATAAGGCTGGTTTGAGTTTACTATCATTGAACTTTAAAGGTTATCAGAATTTCACTGAAGTTCTGATAACCTTGGAGATTAGGATTATAAAGTATATATTCTGGAAGTTTTTTTCATTTTTGTAGTGCACTATTTGTCAAATGACAAAGGGGAATGCTGTGTACTGTTATCAGCAAAACCTGAAATGAAATTGGTTGAAAGTTTAACCAAGTGGGTAGTATTTTTGCTCTGTAACTGACAAGCAATAATCAGTCAGTCAAATTCCTTTGTGGAATTTGACTGACCCATCATGTTGGAGGCTTAATGGAATATTTACAGCATTAGGGATTAAAACTCATTTTAATGCTTCCAATAATTTATCTCAGTCATTGAAACATCTTCAAGGATTACAAATAACTTGTAACACACACTCAAATACAACACAATACTAAGTCTCCATGAAGGGAAATGAATATTCCACTCCATCTGGGAGTGGAGTACTCATCTATGACTCAAAATATAGAACTAAAAACAACTAACAGTATTGGATGCAACTCTCATACCATGCAGAATTAATAGCCATTAACATAGCACTGTAACATTTGGATAAACAAAACCCAAAAGAAAGTTAAAGGGAGATGGTAAATCCCGTTTTATTTTATAGCTGGGTACAAAACTCGGCTCGTTATTGTAGTAAAACCCAAAAGAATTTATATTTTTCACAGATTCCTTAGCAGCCCTTTAGGCTGTTAAGAACTGTTACACTAGCCATCAAGAAATACTTAGAGAAATAGCAAAAAACATAAACAAACTATATAAGGATTCCAAAATAATTTTCCAATGGATTCCATCCCATGTGGGATTAAAGGGAAATGAAACTGCAGATGAGGTAGCAAAAATGGCTGCAACATTAAGTGATACTAGATTTCGATCTTTTTAAAACCACTCAAAAAGAAAACATAAAAAGAACGATTCTCCAGGACATGACTCGCTACTGGTATTCAGCAGAAAAGCCAGGAGCTACCATCAATTCCAAGTTTAATTGCTGTGCACACTAACATGATCTCTCGCTTCAAGACCAGCCAAGGTCTTGAACACAAGACCAATCAAGTTTAGCAATGGCATAAAAGTCTTCCCCATCTGTAACATCGAGGAAGCATTGCCAATGCATTTGCTAAATTGCATGAATATTTCCAAATGTGAACTTTATAACAACCCAGAAAAGGTGCTGTATAAAATACATGAATTTGACCTCTATGATCTGGTGTAATAATACCATGGGATCTTCTTCTTTCACTATGCATTATTCCCGCTTCCTATGCAGGGTCCACATGTTGCTTAGATGCAATTACTTGTTAGTACCACTCCCAACCGACCTGTCACCTAGTCTGCCGCTGGGGGGGGTATATTTTGGCTGTAGAAGCGTATGTTCATGGGGCCGGTATGCCTGCTTGCAGGATGAAAAATGCCAGATAAACTGGCGGAAAAAACCCTACTGCCCGCACCCAAGACTGGCTAATTTGGCTATGCCTGAGGAAGATCCTCAAGTTCCTCACATCTTCAACGGGAATTGAACCTGGGACACTCCTTCCCCAGTCATATGGTTGTGAAGCGCAAAGCCACTAGGCTAACTGCATGGACAATAATACTGTGGGATAATAATAAAAATAAAAAATTACTAAGTAAAACACATGGGTTACTCTAAAGTACTCTCTAAGTGATGCACCCTCTATGGGCATTTGTAGATGGCTTAGGATGTAAAGTGGTATCTGATAATTAATGTTTCCCAAATTTTGGGAAGTTTTATGCAAACGTATTTATTTAAATTCTCTTCATTTCTGAGTGCTACTCAGTCTAAAAACAGTCTTTATTGAATTTACTATGGTGGGGCATGGGGTTTTTTTTTCCATGAGTTCCTTTGGGTTGTATCCAAGACATGGTCTGCAAGGCCAGATTGACCATAGTTGTAATTGCAGATGTATGATTTGTGTTCTTCTAAACAGATAGTTTGCTCTATCTGTCCTTAGTAAGCCAGCTTGCAGGAACAGGGTACTTTATATACTCCAGGCACTGAGAGAAGAGGAAACTGATCTTTGGTAGAACGGATAAGGGTAACAAGTTTATGGTGGGTCTTGAACACACTGTGGAGGTTGTACTTTCTTAAGGACCTGGCTATTTTTTCTGATGTGCCATTCACATCATTAAATGCAAAATAGGTTAATAATTTTCTGTGGGTAGGATTTTAAAATAAAAAAAATAAAAAATCATTGGGGAAGAATCACAATGGTTCCAGCAGTGGAATCTGTAGTAAGTTGCTGCCTTTTCTTATTACAAGAATCATAAGAATCAGAATTTGGCCTGTTATAACCCAAGTTGAATATTGTTGGTCTGCCAAATTTGAAGCATTATATAATAAAAACATTTTGAAAATAGTCAAAACTTCCAAAGAAGATTTTTTTTTTTTTTTGACTAAAATAACAGAATATTAAGGGATTTTTATGAGTTTCCAATTATTTGAAACTTACACTAGTTAGTTTCAGACATTCACACTTGCAGCTACTCAACATTATAATCAACATAAAATTACATTACCACTGAGTTGTTCAATGCTGAAAAAAAAAAAATCATTATAATACAAATGACTAAATTCATCTTAACAAGAATGTAATATCACATGGCATGCATTTGCTATCACCCAGTAGAGATTATAGTTCTAAATGATCTAATAAGAGATTTCTAGATGTCATTTAACACTCATCCTTGGCTTTTATTAAGAGGCCCACCCAAATGAATAGTTGTCATAGATTCCCTAAGTACTTTAGAATAAAAGTTCTCTGCCAAGATAACTTTTATTCTAAAAGTTATCCCATTCAACAGTATGTTTGATGTCTTCAATGTGTTCCTTCTTTCTCACCTCAAAACTATGACTTCTCTACCCTCTGTAAGCAAGACCACATGAACACGATATCTTATAGACCCTGATGTTTGTAAAAGGCGGTGCTGTCTTTGAAGATCTGAGAAGGCTATGAATGGTTTGAATTGGCTTGAAAGCTGCTCCGATATGATTCTTGAAGGCAGCAGCCCTAATAGATGATTGCAAATGTATGTCATTCTATTTGAGTTGATCTTCATTTTTAACTTTAATAATTAACCAGGTTTAACTTGTAGAGTCGGTTAGTCAGTCCTTTAATTGTTAAAGGTGATATAAATCTACTCGTAGTGAATTGCAGTTGACTCTTGAACAATGCGAGGGTTACGGACACTGACCCACACGTTGTTTGAAAATCCGCATATAACCTTTCCTCCCCAAAAACTTAACTACTAATAGCCTACTGTTGACCGGAAGCCTTACTGATAACATAAACAGTTGATTGACACATGTTTAAATGTATGTATATATACTATATTCTTACAATAAGGTAAGCTAGAGAAAAGAAAATCATTAGGAAGAGAAAATACATTTACAGTACTATACTGTACTGTACTTATCGATACCGTAAGTTTACGTCATCTGTTTACAAGATGAATCATATGTCTGTCAGTACCTACATCAATATTGTCTTATATGATAAGACACTGTAGATGTTATATGCATTACTAAAACTAGACATCAAAAATGAAAAGATAATGTGAAAAATAAATTATTCATATTTATTTACAGGTATAACAATTCATGCGCTGATAATGAAGAAACAGCAATATGATTGCTTCATGGTAGCCTATCCTAATACACTAATGAATGAATCATTATAAAATTATTTTATTCTAATTAATTAAATAAATTTAACTAATACAGTTAATTTTATGCTGTTATGATTTAATACTACATCATTATATTTGTTTACATTTCTCTCAACTGTGAATGGTTCCATGTACAGCCTGTAAGTGTTTGTGTGTAAGTTATGGTAGTAAATGATAAAATAGACTAGTATCTACATATATTTCATGAATTCATGACATACTTAATTCTTTCTTAATGTTTTCAATATTTCTAGGCTACACAGTTCATCTGCAAGTTTCTCAAATTGTCATAAATCTCAAAAAAAATTTTCCAGTGTATTTATGGGGGGAAAAAAAAAATGCTCATAAGTGAATCCGTGCAGTTCAAACTCATGTTGTTCAAGGGTCAACTGTACTTCAGAATGATGTTCATTTTGTAATGCTTGGTTCTTGAGGGTGTGGATGTTGCCCAGCTTTTGAGAAGGATTGAAGTCTGAAGATAACATCCATTGTGAGTATGCTTACAATAAACTTCTAATGTAACACCACTGTTAGGTTTCTTTATGATAAGGACATCTAGGAAAGGTAATTTAACATCTTTTTCTCGTTCTAGTGTAAAATTAATTTGGGTTTCAGAACTGAGAAAATGAAGATATTGTACTTCATTCTTCCAAATAATGAAAATGGCATTTACACATCTCCACCAAATGACTGATTTCAAAGTAGTTTGAGCAAGAAAACATCTTTCAATGTTGGTCTGAACTCCTCTTTATAAAAGCATTATTCCACTGCAAGAAATTGGATCAGAGTCACTGTTCAAATAGTTTTGTAATGCCTGGTGAAAAGAGATCTCTAATAAGATCTAAAACATCAGCAGCCAGAATGTTAAAGAGAAAGACTGTGTCAAGATGTCAGAAGATTTGGTCTTTTAAGAAATCATATTGGAACATCTTACATCAAGAATTCAGCCCATTTCATCCAGCAGAAATTATCAAATGTAAGCATCACCTTTTGACATTGCAGCCAGTCTTGCTTTATAAGTGTTCCAGTTTAATATCTAAAAACATCATCAGAGATTCTTTTTGCCAAATGCCACCAAACTATTTGAACACTGCCTCCAATCAATTTATTTTTTATTTTTTTATAAACATAATTTCAGACTAACAATGGATTGGGTAGTATATTCTCTCCTCTGTAAGCTGATCTTTTTGTGAACTTTGAAAAATGTTCTCTTTCTGAAACTACTTTGAAACCAGTTATTTGGTGGAGGTATGTGGGTGATATTTTCCTTATTTGGAAGCATGGCTTCTTAAGTCTACAACAATTTCTTCATTCTTTAGTTTTTGAAACCCACAATTCGTTTTACATTAGAACTAGAAAGAGAGATGGTAAACTTTGTTTCCTAGATATCTTTATCATAAATAACCCTGATAGTGATGACACTTTAGAGGTTATTTTAAGTCTTCCTCCACTGGGCATTATCTTTATGCTTCCTCCCTTCACCACTCTTTTCAATAGCTATGCATCATCATCCACATTCTCAAGAACTGAGTGGCCTTAAATTTACAAAATGATGATCAACTCAAACAGAACTCCAAATCCTTTCTGATTTGTTTGTTCTTAATAGATATTCAAAAAAAAAAAAAGCTAAACAAGATTTTATTTTCTGACCAGCCCTTTCTCCATTATCAAAACATCCATTAAAGAGATTAGATCTTCATACCATACACTGGCAACCTATCTATTAGGATTACTTCTCTCTCCATAGATCATAATATCTGAGTGGCTTTCAAGGGAATTGAAGCCATTCATGGCCTTCTCAGATATCTTAAACATGGCATCCTCTTTTACAAACATCTGAAGTGGTGGGGGTGTGTATAGGATACCATGTTCATATAGTCTTACTTATGAATGGGATACTTCTTCCATAGCCTGCTTGGAAGAGAACTTTTATTCTAGACTTCTCAAGGAATCTATGATAATTATTCATTCACATGGACCTCTTATTAAATCTATTAACATGTCCAGTTTCAATTATTTACAATCTCTACCAGGTGACAACTGACACATGCCATGTGACATTACATTCTTATTAAGATGCATTTAGTTATCTCTGTTGTAACTCCACACATCCAATTTTATCAACATTGAACAGCTCTGTAGTTATCTATTTTTATGTTTTTTATAACCTAGAAGAAGAAGCTGCTAGTTATGAATGTACAAAACTGACAGTTTCGAGTTTTGGATAATTTGAATGGCTAATAAATCCTTAATATTCATATCCACATTTGTATCATTAGCCCATTTCCATACTTAGTTGCTGTTATACATAAATTTTCACCATTCCTCCTATCACGATCTAGTTTCCCCTAACACAACATGTTAGGTCTCATACCAATACATAATTCCTCCAGACTACTAACACCAAACACTTTGATGTGCATAAATATTTTCTTCCTTAAACTCACTCCACACATCCAGATTATTCCTTCTACTCAACCTGCTCATTGAATTGTTTATCATATTTTGATAATGAATGATTTTCACTTTTCACTCATGCTTCTTCCAATAATCCCTTCATGTCCTCTCTCATACTGAAAAGTGTACAGTATACTGGTCTTAGTATAGTGGATGATATCGGGAAATTGATTTTACAGTAGTATCATCTAGATGTTGGTGAGTGAAGGGGAGCATAGAAAGGCAAAAGTTGCAACCTATGTCCTTTATAAGGAACCAGAAAAAAATTGTGTAGTGTTTTTGATTGGATTTCAGCAGGATTCAGTAATTCACTCAGAGCAGGTGGATTAGTAGAGTGAAAAAGACAATCTGGTCATTAAAAGGAAGAATAGAAATCATAGTCATTCTCTCTGCCATCATCATCTCATACTAACTATAGAGAAACCTGTGTACACACATGTACACACCTCCCCCTAAAAATCCAAACTCTAAATGAAGAACACCAAATTAACAACAAAAACAATACAGTGAACTTTATTTTTAATAAGGATATAAAAAATAAAAATGTTCAAATGAAGCAAAAATAATTATTATTTATCCTAAACAATTATAACATAATTATATAAAACTGGACAGTCTGTATCTCCCCAAGGGAATTGAATCTTGCAGCTTGGGAAGTGTTATACTGAAGGATATAAGACTGAGAGAGGCAAAGGTTGTAACTAATGAAATCATTCTTAGGCATAGTTTTGCAAGATGTGCAAGTTCATCTCGAGGCAGTGTTGCTATGTGTTCATAAGTATAACTTCTTATACTTAAACTGTTTCCTTTTAGATGCTCTTATCTTTGTGAATAGCAAGTTTGCATATCAGTGTACTTTTAAAAAAGTATTCAAAGAAATCGATCGGATGCTGAAGATCCATCGCATTGCATACTACCACCATCTGGGCACCTCCTCTCAAATTGCTCAACCTTTGTGAATCATGTAAACATATTGGCTCATCTTCGCACAAGAATATTTTGATATGATTTGTAATTTTTGCATTTTGTTATGAATTTAAAATTCTTAAACATTTCTAATTCAAAAATTTTGAATTATAAAACTTTTCCTAACTGCCCACCCACGGCACAATTATACAATATGTTTATCAAAAACCTTTCATGGGTCAGTCAGCTTCACATGAAAAAAAAAATGTAATTTTTGTAGTTATTCTAAATACATTTTAAAATACTATAAACATTTGTCATTATGTTTGTGTTCATTAACCAAATCTGTATCATAAAATTTATTATTTATATATTCCATGGGAGTTTTTTAAACTTCAAATCAGTTTGCAGTTTCCAAGGTGTAAAACATGCTGTTTTTTATGACCTGCCAACTATTCAAACTAGTCTGAAAAGAAAGAATCCCATCTCCATTACACCAAAGAATACTTTCCACTTTTTGTTGTTGTTGTACACATAGTACCTTCTTGCAGCAGTGCTTATTTCGCCTTAGGCTTGTAGAGATGCTGAAATTTGCATGTCCTGAGCTACACCGATTGAATAAACCTGGTATGAAAGACCATGCTACGTTAGTAACCTTTCAAATGAAAATTGTTGGATGAAAATTATGATTTATAGCTTACCGCCACTTAACAGCTTTTTATTTAAAAAATAGTTCAGTAATCCCGAAAAAATGTCCTATTTGAGATCATTAATGAATTCTCAGCCTCTTGCGAGCATTTAATTTTTTCATTGACCAGAATTCTCCATTACAGTTTTGTTATGATATTCAAATTATTTAAGGAAATAGTATTGATCATTGGACTTGCATGATTAAACTAATAAAATTTTATTATACCACCCAATCATTTATAAAAATAGCCTGATTGAACTGTTGAAATAGAATCCCTAGTTTACTACATATATGGAAAATTTGACGAAGGCACACTTGCTATGTAAGACTACATTAATATTCTTAATATTTTTCTGTACAGAACTACATCATTATATCCACTGAAGGAGAGAGAGAGAGAATAAATTTTTTATTGAAAAAAAAAAAAAAAGCCTATATTTACACATCATTTTTGTTTGAACTCTTATCCAAATCCAAAGAAACTTGTACTGGTTTGAATGTTTGCTCATGACCATTTATCACTTTACCACCAGAAGCAGGAGATTTTCTTATACTCAAATATTTTGAAATTATTCATTTCATTCCTCCTTCTTGCAAAATGATGTAGCTTTTTTTTTTTTTTTCAGAATATAAATGATCCACTTGATAATACCAAAGTTGTTAAGAGCAGGGCTGTTAGTAAAAGATAAAAAGAAATTGTTCAAAATATTTAATTAATAAAATAAATATCATCACTATGTAAAATCCAAAACATTATTCCATATATATATATATATATATATATATTTATTTATTTTTTAAAAATAGATTTAATGACTTAAACCGAGATAACTTATAAAGTTTAATGAGAATAATACAACTAGTTTCGGCTTATAACAGCCTTCATCAGGTATTCATTAAAGGAAGAGAATAGTAATAAACATTGAAGTATCTAAAAATTGGGAATTACAGGTAAAAATTGCAACACATAATTGAAACAAAAAACGTATTTTTTAAGTTGTTCTGTTGGATTCTGAATCAAATAACATTTATTCTCTTTTCTACATAATTAGAATCCAACATTTTATCGTGATGTTGTTCTCTTGATGTTCGAATCCACCATCTTGTTAAAAGTCACTTTCATAAAATAAAAGAAAACTAATTGTAAATTGATCACTAATCTAAGGGTAGAGAAATTTCTATTATACTGCACCACACTGTCCTTAGATAAGTCTATATGAAATAGTAGGATCAATTCAAAATTAGTTAGCAGTCTTCACATTCATTCAGGCTGAAGTATTTATTTTCTCTCTTTGGGATTCCCGCTAGATTCGAATTTTTGTGAACAGCGCAGTAAAAAGAATTTCAGGCAAATACAACAGTTAGGTTAACAAATAAAGCATTTAATATAGGTCATATAACACTTACATAAATTTTACTTCTAATTTTTAAACAATAGAAATAAGTCAAACATTAAGTCGAGTCAATTACATCAGCACAATCTTCCAAGTCTTCACATACACCTTCTTAACTTCTGGGTTATAAAGTTTTTACACTTAAATGAATATAACTGAACATCCAATCTAATTAGTTTTCACACATTTTTCAGTCATGCTATAAGTTCAAAATATTACAGGATCTAATAGCTGAAAATATCTTTCAAACAATTCTTATCTCCAACTCTCAATCACGAAGGGTTTCCACAGTTAAAGTTAATAATACACTATGATAGACCTTACCGGAAATGGTTCCTATTATGTTATTATATGAACATCTATTATGTTGTGAGCAAACTTCTGGAATTTACGTATCTAGAATAAATATCTAGAATAAAAACACATCTACAAAACTTATCTGCAGTTATACTTAAAGCACTATCAATTACGCTTCAGAATTCTTGACATCAATTACAGGGCACTTCAACCATCTTATTACCACTCATAAATTAATTAAAACACTGTGAAGTTCTCTTTAGGGCAAATCGGAAATAAGCTGCAATACTAGATCAGCTGGGTTTATTCAGAATTCTTCCTTGAATGTTCAGCTTTTTATTTTATCCGATTGTAGCTTTAATTTCCCTTCTATTATTGTTGCTGATTTCACTTTCAGCTAACTATAAAATTCATTACGTTCTTGCTCACTTATAAAAATTATCCACTTAACTCCTACCCTTAAGAGCATTTTATTTACTTCTACTTCTTTATTTTATCACCCTGCTTCCTCTCACTTCCAAGTTTCCGTCCCAACTCTCTTCTTTTCACTTATTTTTTTTATTCTCTCTTTAGTCCACGCTCTGTTCCACTCACGCTCGTTTATTTCACAGGTCTCCATGACAACAGACAAACATAAACATTCTTGCCAATGTTAGACAAGGCTATACTACTACATTGAGTCATTACATACCGTTAAGCTTTATACACAAATAGGAATAATTAGAATATTTGCTTTTCAATAAATAAAATAGTTTAATAATATTTAATTCAGAATCTATTTACCATTAACACATTTCTTTGATTAAATAATTAAATATTTGATATAATTAAGGTAGTTATATGATATCAAATTATAATTTACGTTATTTACATTAAATAATATTTACAAACGCAGCCTTTGTGATGGAAAATCATGTTGGATTCTGAATCAAATAACATTTATTCTATTTTCTACATAATTAGAATCCAACAGTTCCAACTGGCTCGCTATTGTTTATTGCATATGTGCGTGCAGGCTCTCGCGAATGCCATATTGAATAACTGCAGTATAGCTATCTGGGATGTTATAACTTAAATTGCTGTTTAAGTGTTCAGGATTCAAGTTCTGGAAGACTCTGCATTTGCTTCTTGCCTTTTATTACAGGAGCAAAGCTGTTTTATTTTGTATTTTCTTCTTATTTTTATATTCTCCTGGTTCCTCTTTTTTTATTATTTTTCTTTCTTTTTTCTTTACTCTTCTCTCAATCAACTAACAATGATTATACTCACAGATGAATGACCTTTCCTTTATGCCTTCCTTTTTTATGTTACTCCAAATTGAACCAAGTACACTGGTGTCCAAAACCTTATGACTAACACTATTTCTGAAGATTACAGCTGCAAATGCAGATGAATCAGCTTGTGTCAATTTGTATAACTGACCATTTCAAGTAAAAAGCATGTACACATTCAAATTTTCAAATTGCATGCAAAGGGATCACATGGTAGCACTCAGTAAGATAAAAGGCAAAAGTCTTGTACTAAACAAATTGTGTTTAAAGGAAGCTCTTTTCATGAAGGAATAAAATTGTTTGATGTCTTGTGATGTCTCATTGTCATCATGTAGATGATTTCACATGGGGAAGAATTACTGGAAAGCTTCAAGAAGGTTTATTAATATTACTAATTTGGAATCTCATATAGCTTTGTATCCAGGCTCTAGGCAGCATTTCAAACCAATGGAATTTGTTCCAGACATTTGCTAACAGGTCACCCCTGCTTTACTATGGAGTATGTCAACAGATTTTCGGTTTTAACAGCAAAACATAATTAACATACTTGCAGGTCAGCTTGTAAGTTCTCCATTCAAGCACAGTTACTTATGCAGGTGTCTGGACAAACTGTGACAAGATGTCTGCAACGAGTAGATCTATATGCCTGAAGGCCTGTAGTCTACTCATCATAGAGCACATTTTCAGTGGTGGTGTAAAAATTGGACAAGACACCATTGGGCTAATGTACTCTTTACAGATAGTCATTTTAATCTTTCCTCAATTCTAGACAACATTTGATCTGGCATGAAAGTGGTACTTCTTACTATTGCATGGCAGTGCTGGTGTCACAGGTGGGAAGACATTATGCATAATGGATGCACAGAGCTTCAAGTGCTTGAAAAAGGGACTATGAACTGATAAACAATATTGCAACAAAATTCTTTAAGTGAATAATTCATTTTTATGGATGACAATGCCACACCACATCGTATACAAGCAGTGGAAATACTTTTGGAGACCTAGGATATTAATTGGAGTAGCCAGCATGCTCCCCAGATCTCAATCCCATAAAATACATTTGGACATAATAGGAGGGTACATTGCTGCTATAAATTCTCCTTCAGAAAACAAGGTCTTATCCTTGCTTTGAAGAAGGAGTGGGCCAGTTTGCCTCTTCTCAATCACTTGGTGCTAACCATGGTATGGCATTGTGAGAGCTGCGTCGCAATTCGAGTTGGACATATTCCATACTGAAATGTCTCTCCACATTCACCACTCTCCAAGAAAAGAACCTAGTTCACAGATCCTTATTAACCACATCCCCATGTATGAAAAAATTCTTCTGTGTCAATGTAGTAGCAGTATCCCTTTAGTAACATGAGTTTCTATCATATCCCCCCCCCTCTCCTCTGCCTATAACTGTTTATGTCCACATATACCTGTTTAACTTTAAAATAGTCCCTATTTTTTTTTTTTTTTATTCATTGGTATGTCAGAAATAAATGTGCAACTTTAGCATACTCAACAATGATTCTCGTATCATTGCATGTGAAACATTAAAAAAGTTTAAATCTAGGTGTGTTTTTTTTATTTGGTGCATAAAAAAACATGGCTGTTCATTAATTTCTTCCTACTTCTGCATCTTTAAAAAATCATGCAGGACAGCAGCCCTGATATCCTTGCTGTTAGTTTTGGTATTGTTAGAAATAATAGCTTTACTTAAAAAAACAGTTGTTTTCACTTTGATAAATTAAATTAGTCCAAAAAATTAAACAAATCCCCATCTTTAATTTTCACATGATGAAAATGCAGGGTAATCATCTGTTTTTCAAAAGATGTAATGTTCTGTATTGTATAAAATTCGTTAAACTAGTGGTCTCCTATTGTTTTTCTGCCACTTGCTGTTATGTAATTAGAAGTAAATTCTTTCTTTAATAAAAAGTTACTGATACAGCATATCTGTACAGGCTATCTCTTGGTTAACAACATTTAACTAAGAAACATTTAGATTTATTTGTAATTATTAGGTTAATTTTTCTTATAAGAGCTTATTAGAAATGAGCTTTTCTAAGAAAAATTAAATAAAACATTTCTACTCTGTATGTTTTGCCATAAATTGGAACAAACGTGTAGGCATTTGGGTTAGATAGATACATAAGCTGAATTTACAGGTCACCATTGCTATAAAAATGTCCAAAAACATATTTTTGGTTTGTTTTTTGTTATTTTAGATCTCATTGCCTTTAAAAAATTCACAATTATCTATTTTGTATTTCATTATTCTGTTCCATAAGTTTTGTCATTAATGCCAAAGTCGAATTGGTCTTTGGACCTTGATACAAAGACCTGTAACTAATATATTTGGTCATGTTTATGACAATATTATTGCTTTAACAGGTAATTGCAAAAAATAAATTGAAGTATCAACAGTTTGCAGCTTAATTTCATGTGTGTGTGTGTGTGTGCACTTAAATTACTAGTTTTTCTTTTCATCTTAAATTACATGAATAATTTTGCTTTAACCTGTTTATTGACTTCTGAATAAATAAGCATTAAAAGATATCTGAGTGCCATATGCCTTTTGTTTCTTTTTTCAAGTTTATTTCAGTTTTTTGTATGGTGTTAACATGCATTATTTTTAAACTGAGAGCATCAGCTTAACAATACAAACTCTCTTCACTGTTGTCAAGCTTGAATCAGTGAATAATAAAGTAATATTCAACTAAAATAATGAACTATTTTTAAAGAAAATCTGAAGATCCATTTGTAGACTAGTGTTTATAAATTCTGTGGAAAAATTAGACAAAACAAAAAAAAATTTGTTTTTATAATCTGCTTCCTTCTTTCTCAAAGAAAAAAGGAAGACATAATGCCAGCAGGAAATTTTTTCCCCTTTTGGTCTGAAGTCAGTGATTCTGATTTCAACACATTCTGAATTCAAAAATGAGCTTAAGATTGACTTGCCAGCTTTTCAGAAATCAAAATAAAATTCATTTGCATGCTAATTGCATTTCATGTGAGCTCTTGTGCATATATGCACATTTACTAAGTTTGAAAAGTGTCTTATTTGAATTCTTCTTATAGCTGGTATCAAGTGGGCTCTTTGATTAGCAATAATCAAAAATAAGCTCGCATATGAGGATAAACTTGCTTGAGTGCTGTTCTATACAAGAAATGTCATGATGTTCATTCATCATCGATGGCACCCAACATCCGACGACATCATATTTTCTACAAGATCTCTATAATTGTAACTTTTAACAGACTGTAAAAATTAGAAGTAACAAATTTTGAAAGCTTCTATCCATGCTTTTTTATATGCCTCTTAATAATGATGGATTTGAGTTTTTTTGTTTTTTTTTAATATGTGCATAGATTTGTGAGCCACTGTTTATCCCTTTATTTATCATCAGATCAAGTTCAAATTGAAATTGCAGCATGAGTTCTGTTTTTCCTGGACTTCGAGAGATGATGAAATGCTTTACTTCTCTGCCACTAAAGTCCACCAAGTAGATCATTTTTTAACCTCGTGAAAAGTTATGAAAAAGTTTTTAAAAAATGCTATTACTTTGAGGTTGCCTCAGGTGTTTCAGCTATATTCATTTTAGTTAAGAAGCAAAGCTATATTTTAGTAGGATCTTTTCATACGGATATGTTACTGGAATAAGGTAATTCATCTGAAGAAGTATGCCTTTCAAATTAAGCTTTGCATCTGTCCAACACCATTTAACAGGATTGTGTTTTTCTTACAGCATTTCCAATAACATTGTTGCAAAAAGATCAACACTCGCGAAAAAAATTAAATTTACTGTCACTTTCAAAACAAGGTAATCTTTGTGCTCTTTTTTGTGAGGAGGTTCAAAACTTACAATATAGACCCTAAGATTTCAGTTTGTGGTAAGAGTGTCTCTTACAAGTCATTTTAGAGTTTAATGGAATAAATACAGCACATATAAATAATTAATAAATAAATAATTAACCAATCCTGTATTTTGTCTCAGTAACTGAGACATCATCAGGGGGAAAATATTAAAATTGCAAAAATACACAAATTGCACAAAACAATAAGTGGAAAAGATTAGACTGAATGCCTAAAGTCCTATGAGGGACACCCTCTATGGGTGTTGTTGGGAGGCCTAAGAATTAGTTTCCCAAATCTTGGAAAGTTTAATACAACCATATTTATTAAGATCAGATTGTTTTAAAAAAAAAAAAAATCTGCTGCTAATTCTAAAAAAAAAAGTCTTTCAAATTTATGTTTGTTGTGGTGAAATGTAGTACTTTTTTTTCCATTTGACTCTGTGCAAGGTATCCAAGGCATAGACTTGACAGACCAGAGTCATGGTGGCAGGTGTCTTTTGTGTTCTTCTAAGTGGATGTTAACAGGTCTCCCAATTTGACATAATATAATAAGTTGCAGGAACAAGGAACTTTGTAAGTTCCTAGAACAGAGAGAGAGAGAGGGAGGTAGAGGATCCTTGAGGACAGCCAGCTTAATAGATAAGGTTTGAATGCAGTGCAGAGATTGTACTTTTTTTTTTAAGAGTTTTGGCTATTTTTCTGAGGTGTCCCAGATATAAGGAACAATGATGGCATTGCTGTAATCATGTTAGAATCAGCAGCAAGTAAAGCCAACCTAATCTTAATAAATATGGTTGTATTAAACCTCCCAATATTTGAGAAACTTTAATTCTTAGGCCTCCTGCCCAACACACCTGAGGCTAGGCAATCCATAGAGGACATCCCCCATAGGACTTGAGGCTTTTGGTCATCTTTTCCATTTATTGTTGCATGCAGTTTGTGTGGGTGTGTGTATTCGCAATTTTAATATTGTTTCCCTGATGATGTCTTAGTGACTGAGACAAAATATAGGATTGATTAAATGTACTTAAATATAAAGAGCCAATAGGCTTCATTTTGGTGATATAAACATTATTCAAATTAATCTTTGAGTTTCTTATTCGGTTTTAAAACAATTTGGAATTTAATATCCCTTTAATTTGAATAATTGATTAAATGTGTTGTTTAAGTATTTATATGTACTGTATTTATTTCATTAAACCTTAAGTTCAAACTAGCAGTCTAAAATAATAAGTCTAAATAGTCAGTTGTCTCTCACAAGATCATTCAACTCTATGCAAATTATCATATGTTCTCACATAACTTACTTATCCTCTTTGTGTCTTATGACAAATAGGACCAATATCTATTTCTTCCAGATATCTCTGTCTTGAGCCACTAGTTTGGCTTCTCTTCAGCTCTTCCAGCCAGCCAGTCAGTCTTCTCCCCTAACCCATGTCAAAACCATCTTAGGAATTTCTCTGCTGTCCATTCTCAGTATGTGTCCAATTCATTTTCATCTCCATTTTTTTTTTATTTCATCAATGATGCTTTTTTACACCTTCAGCTTATATGAGTCATCATTTGTTATGTTGGGGCTAAAATATTGTTAATATTTTACGCAGGCATTTAGTTTGTAAACTATTTAATTTATCTCTTTTTTCTTTTTTTTTTCTTTTTTTTTTTTTTTTTGTCAGCTTCCATGTCTCTGATCCATATAATAATAATATGGCCTTGACACGTTCATTGCCAAGCTGAAAATTGGAATTTCATGTGGTGGCCAATTTTTTTTTTACTTGATAGCGATGCCCACGCAATAACGCGTGATCGGCCGCCCGGTGAGAACGTGCATCACGCGATGTCGCGTGTTTGCGATGAACAAGTTGTCGTTGCTATTGAAGATCTTTATTTTGGTTTAATTATGGTATTTTGAAGATTTCCATAAATTTTTAATTTTCTGGAAGCAGTATTAGCTTTTATCAGTCTTTGCATTATATCTCTGTCAGCTCCACCTTCAGTATCTACATTTGCTCCCAAGTATGTAAAATTCTTAACTTCTATAGCATGCTGATTCATTTGATCTCTTTGTGGCATTTGCTGTTTAGTTTAAGCACTTTTGTTTTAGTCATATTTTTTTAAGACCAATAATTCAACTGTTTTATACAAGTCTTCTGATTTTGTTTGTATGTCATTGTATTTTGATGATATCAAAACCATGTCATCATCATAATCTAGATCTTACAACTGTGACATTGAGGATTCCATTTATGCACCTAACTTTTCTCATAATCCATAACTTATTTGAACAGTATTAACACCAAATGAATTATTTTATACAAAAAGATGTTTATTAACTGACTTATATTTTGCTGGATTTCAAACAGCATCTTCAGAGCATAAAGCAGCATATTATCATTTACACATGACAGTGACTAAGTGAAACAAATTGTAACGGACAAAAGATCTAAAGTCCTGGGTGGTAAGGGATTTTTTTTCCTCCATCAAAGGTCAAGCCAGTAGTTTTAACAGTTGACCAAATCAATGTAACTTTACCATACCATATAGATTGTAGTGCAACTTGTTTCTTTGTATACATGTGTATACTCCAGATGATGATGACCTTAATGTGAACATCGAAACATCGAGTGAATATTTTGGTTTATATTAAACTGAAGTTTTACTCTAACATGGTAGTTGTTTCTATAATTTTTTATAAGGAATCTAAAGTCCTAATTTGGCATCCTGTAATGTTGCATTAATTTGCCAAAAATTTGGGAGACTGTTATCCTAAAATCAACTCCTACATAGCTGCAATACTTCTTTTTTTAACATTACAACCAATGCATTCATTACACATACTTTCACACATTCAATTTCTGCTGCTTGCATTTTCTACAAATATTTCTCTGGTTACTGTTCATTATAATTGGCATTGGTAATCTTCCCCTCTAAATAAAAATATATGTAATGGTTATTCAGCACTGTTCCATGGTTCAACTCACAGAACATTCTTTCCTCTATCCTGTCCTTTCATTCATTCTTCTAGTGCTCTTTATGAAATAGCCTTTCTGTTGTGTATATCCTACAGTGTATAAACTGCAGGTCTTCATATTTGATGTTAACCAATCTCTTCTTCCCCCCCACCCCATATTATCGATGCACTACAGATCAAATATTGATACATGAGAAAATAAAAGTTATTTATTTTTATCAGTATAAAATAACTCTATCTCATCAAGTTATAACAATGGACATACTCAAGTATTTATAAAGGAAATAGTACTTCCACTAGAAAGTACTGTACTATTCCCTTTACAGGTGTGTGTGTGTGTGTGTGTGTGTGTCAGATATCCAAAAATTAAATAAATAAAAATAAAATTAGATTTTATTGGATTAAAAATATATATATATATATATATATATATATATATATATATATATATATATATATTTCACCCACTAAATATTGTAAAGGCTCTTATGTTTGCCTGTTGAAAAATCATCTTTGGAAAGATTGTACTAGAAATGATTAAACAACATTCAGAAGATGACATACATCACATGTTTAGAACTCTTGTCCACAGCTGCTTGTGCAGAACACTTAGTTCACAGAATAAAAGAAAAAATACAATTATATGTAATTAATTTTATATTGATATGTGGTGTGACACCATCACAGAATTTCATATTGACATACTTATCATGTCAGATGCTGTTCTCGTGTGAAATTCTAGTGAGTCACCAGAATTATTGATATAATTTATTAATGATAAAAAAAACTCTATCTCTGATTTTTTTTTGAAAAAAATAAATCATTAGATTGTTATGTATGCTAGTATAAAATTTGAGAATTTGTCACTATATAATTAATGACATAATTCTTTTCTCTGCTGCCTTTTTATTATAGTTTTTTATTTTAATTTATAAATAGTGAAAATTATCATTAGCTAGAATTTCTCTCTGAAATTCTCAGAAATGTCAATTTTATCTTTCATAATTGTTATCATAATATGCATAATCTTATTATAATAGATGTTTAAGACTGTTCATCAATCCTTAATAATAGTGATTATAACGTTATGCATGTGCAGTGCTGCAAACAAGATGTGAGTTGTCAGCACCTGACGAGATGACTTTTGAATGTACTTTATATATTTTAGCATACATCATTTTAGATGTCCTTTCAACACCAATATAGGAGCCAGTAAGTTCTAATTTTTCCATGTGTTAGACTAACATTCATATTTTTAGTATATTTGTAAAGGGTTTCAGGATTTCACAAACAACAGTATTAGGGCTTATATTCACCATGTTGAAATTAGTATTGCTCCTAATACCTTCCCTTTCTCCTCATTTTAGAATAAAGCATATATATATTAAAACATATGTATGTTCCCATCACACAGTGTGCATATCCCTGCAGGTGTATGTATATTCCTGTTATCACACATGGTGTGTATTACTATATAAAGCAATTATATATTATCATTTTAGAATAAAGCATATATATATTAAAACATATGTATGTTCCCATCACACAGTGTGCATATCCCTGCAGGTGTATGTATATATGTATATTCCTGTTATCACACATGGTGTGTATTACTATATAAAGCAATTATATATTATCATTTTAGAATAAAGCATATATATATTAAAACATATGTATGTTCCCATCACACAGTGCGCATATCCCTGCAGGTGTATGTATATATGTATATTCCTGTTATCACACATGGTGTGTATTACTATATAAAGCAATTATATGTTAGTGGTTGTTATATTTAGCCATTTTTTATATATATGTGGGAGAGGGGTATTTTTGCTTTACTCTCTCTCTCTTGCCTGCATTTCTATCAATGCATCATTAGCAAATTACTCCTTCCACTCCAAGTGGTTTAACTTGGAGTGGAAGGAGTAATTTTAACTCTTAATTCAAAATAAAAAAAGAAACCACTGACCCAAACTACAACTCACACTTGCACACAGTGTAGCACCCTGCATTCATTAACACCAAAACCACAACTCTACTCATTTGATCTCTGCTGTTTTGGTTTATGCAGAACAGTTGGAGTGTAGATTAAAGAATTCATTGGATGGGAGGAAGTGAGGTAATGTGATAAGAAACCTTCAAGTTTGTTACGTGATTTTACCAGATTAATACAGAAGTTATAAAGAGTGGAGAGTAAGATGGGAAGAATGGGATGTCATCCTTGGAAGTTATGTAAAGATGTGGTGAAGGGTGTAAGCAGTAGATGTTTTAAATGGAGAGTGGAGCACGTTGTGAATGCGGGAGTGTAAATGATTTCAAGGTTCAATATAATAGACATGTTGATGGTTGAGTGTGCTACCACTATGGAGGTTACTATAATAATGATGAGATAATATTCATAGAGTCAACTTTACATCTATATACTCTCAGGAAAACTAAGTATTACCATAGGATTCCATATGTTTCCTGTTTGTTTGTGATGTTGGTAAAATTGTGGATTACCTAAAATTGGTTTTTCAACTGATAGAGATGAGACGGTTCTGTCTCAGCCAAGAAACACACAGGAGACCAAAAGATTGTATAGAAATCTCAAAAGGCTGACGTAAAAGTAAACAAGTTCAGAGAGTCTGAATTATTAACATGACACTACATAAAGAACTGAATAGTCTCTCTTTCTGCAGAAAGGCAGCTGTACATAAGCCAGCGATCAACCATATCAGTCAATAGCACAGACTATACTGGTGTGAAGAATGTTATGACTGGTCCATTGAATGTTGGAAGTCCATGATGTGGAGCAAGGACTCACTATGCTTTTCTCAAATGTATCTTTATGTTGTGAGAGATACCTAAGAAAACATTCCCTGAAGATGTACTCTTAACATCCACTGATAACCCATTCCACACACATATGGTATCACATATAATGGGAAGAACATGGACCTCACTTGATTCCTGACTCTGTGCTTACTCAGTTTCCAGGAATGGCCTTGATATTCTCCCCATTTGCCATGATCTAAAATCTCACTTGTGTTTGTGCTATAAGATCCCCTTGCCAACTTATGTTTCTTCTATCTCCTCTCTTCCATCTGGTGCTCAAACTTTGAAGGACACATTCCCTTCCGGTCTGTCCGCATATGCACAGTTCCACAGACCAGATTATTTGCTTAGTTGGCCTCTACTGGATCTTTTTGGCTTCATCTCCTGTGAATGCAGGTGACAGTGTCTGAGGACAGTAGTCAAAAAGATTTTATCAAAGCCTAAATTGGAAGAGTAACTTCTTTATTCCTGCTAGTTAGTGTTCTTCTTTAAACATTGCAGTTTTCTGATATAACTAGCTTAGTAATGTGACCCTGAACTTTAATTCTCTGTCTACCATCACCTCCAGGCCTCTAGTTTTGCATACTATTTGTAGCAGATTACCATATTATAACATAATGCTCTTCCTGCCAAAGTTTTCAGTCCAAAATGTGTAAACTTGCACCTAGCAATATTGAAGTTATATTTATTGTGATTTGCACATCGGATTGTTTCAGATCTGCCTACTATGATTCTGTATGGGAAATGTTACTTTTCACCCTCCCTAACATTGCGTAAGAAGAACAACCATTGCATATCATTGGCAGATAATTATATATTACTATTACTTTATAAATGAATATAAAAGTTAACAACAGTTGCCCAAATACAGAATCCCACAGGTTGCCCTCTTTCTGTTAGCCTCAGCACTGCAATACACAAGCCTGTTTTGCATACTGCCTTTAAGTTTGTATAACCCCCCATTCTGGCTTCCTGTCAGATGCCTTGGCAAAATCCTGAAGCATTTTCATATATTCATTTCTTTTATCTAACTCTGCTGTGTTATAAATGTTTACTAGCTATTACAGCAAAACCAACCCATAACAGAGTTGTGCCATCATATCTTGAAGATTATATTGCTATCTGCCCAGGATGTTGATCCTAATTAGCTTCTCTAACCTTAATGACTATACCGGAGATACTGATTGATCTATAATTGGTTGTTTCTGACCTAACTTCATTGTATAATGAACTTATCTTGCCTCCCTTCAAATTCATTTGGAATTGTGCTTATCTTGATACTCCTATTGAATAACCAAAAGTCAAAGGCACAAATAATTTTCTTGCACATTCCTCAGTCATCTTTGTAAATTAATATCTCATCTAATCTGTTATTCACTTGCTAGCACATCCTGTACTGTTGGAATAACAATATCCTTCTTTCTCTTCCCCCCCCCCCCCTAGTTTTCCCTGTGCTTATTCTAGCATTTTCCTGTCTCTCCAACTCCCAATTTGTATTATATTGCAATGAAGTACTCATTGAAATCATGAGAGTTCTATCATTGTTTCCATATTACACTGCTGTTTTTCTTCTTTACTTCCATATTACTTATCTTGCACTCTCTCTCTCACTCACTTCTTTCATCCCTCTATTGCCGCCATGCCCTCTACCATTTCTATTTACATTCGCATTCTTTGTTACATGCATCACTACTTTCCATATTGTTTTGTTTTTATCCTTTGTTCAAAACTTCACACACTTTAATTAACCCAGATTTTATAAATAATTATGTGAACCTTTTTCCAAATTACTTCTCAATTTTCATATTGCAGTCTCTTTTTGATTCATTCAGACAACATGGTTTTGTACCAGTGGATGATTTTTAAGCCATGATTTAACATGATAGTATTCTGTTCTAGTCTGCATGATTTATGCAGTATATTAATGTAACATATAATGTTCATCAATAAAGAAAGCATTTCTTTCAGCCTTATTTTGATAACCTATTATGTCAAGATCTGTTCTTTACAAACTTGGTTGTCTTGTTTGGTAGTTGTAATAAGCATATCTAGTGCATGTATTTCTGAATTGTCAAACCTATATGCTAGGGTCATGAGTTGATATCCTTGCCAGTCATACTACTATAAGGCTGTTGATCTAATGGTACATTTAATACCATGGGAGTAGGCTTAGGATTATGTAACAGTTTGATCTGTAAAGTGGGAATTCCTCTCACCCCACTCCTTTATAGGCCAAAGATGGAATTTTTTCATATAATTTCAATATTCCAAAAAAAGCAGGGTAGTGGTCAAACACTACCTTTTTTTTACAAAAAATCATCATCTAACAAACATTCACAAACACCCATTCCAATATATGCATTCTCTTCAGATTATGAACAGAATTCTGTTAAATACAATTTATACAATTTAATTGAAAGTGTACTTATTCTTATATCATATAAAACTTGAATAAACAAAAATTTAAAGAAATCTGTGGATCTTAACCAACCTAATTTCAGCAGTAATGTGGGCCTAAAAATATGGACAACCTACATTCAGCTCACATAACATCAAGCTGGATTGATCTCAAAAAACAGTTCTCAACAGTCATTCATCCAAGCATAAATAGAATAATCTCAACTTACATAATAGGTGCAGATATAACAAAAATAGGATATGATCATCAAACCCAGAAGTTAGTGATAGATTTTTATACATACAAGGTGTTCCAAAAGTCCTTACGTAGTTTTAAACTTTAATAACTTAAGATTATAAACAGTAAACACCATTCGAAAGCTTAATTGTTGAAGTTTTTCATGAATTAGTTTTGTGGATTTGGACTGTTTTGGTTTTTTTTTTTTTTTAATTTTGTGGTATACCTTCAGGCATGCATGTAAAGCCTTCTGTTTTTGGTCCTTTCTTTTTTTGAAGAGCCAACAGTCGGTGGTGAATCTTACGTTATAAAAAACTGCAGACATTTTTCATTCCCAAATTTTAAATCCTTTCTTTCAGCAAAATGGAGCACCCCATCATTGTTTTGTGTGTGTGTGTGGCGATCAGACAGGTGGATCAGTAGAGGAGGGCCTCCTTGTCCCCTGATCTAATGCTATGGGACATTTTTTGTTGATTCACATAAAAATAGTTGTCTATGCATTAAAACCTTTTTCTTTGTATTACAAATGCAATTGTGGAGCAGCACCTGATGAATGTTTCATACAGTTCAAAAATGTATAGCATGATAATATTTTGTTTAGGACAGTTTGTTAAAAAGAAGAAAGAAAGAAATTTGTTGTTATGTTATGTGAAGAGCTGAGGGTTGTAATTGTTAGGAAAAAGTATGGGGAAGACTAAAGAGCAGAGATGGAGGAGGAGGAGGCGGATGCAAATTTAATTCAATAAATTCAGAGCTGAACTGTATATAGGTGTTGACTAGAAACTGCTCATCTGTGTTTGTACATGATTAAAGGAAAATGGAGAGATGTTAGTGGCCAAATCAGTAGAGCAGGAAATGCTATAGAAAAGACATAATGCAGCAAAGAGTGCCTTTGAGAAAGTGACTGGAGAGATTCAATGAGAGAGAGAGGGGATTCATCAATTAAGCAAATAGATTTATGTTACAGTAAAGTATTTTGAGTGATGTCGGGTGAATTTATAAAGTGTCAGGAGTTGAGCAGGAGTATTGTTTAGAACAAGAAAAAAATACCAAGTTTTTTTTTTTTTTTTTTTTTTTTTGAGGCTAAAGAGTTATGGATGTGATGTGTTTGTGCCAGGATAGGCCATATGCGAAAATCAACCCAAGAAGAAGAAAAAAAACTGATGTTGGTAGGCAAGTAGAATATTAAGGAATAGTGAAGCATGGCTAGCCTTTAGCGGAAACGAGACAGGTTTGCATTTAGATGGCATTAAAACTTACCGGGTTATCCTGATCCCATTTGAGAATAGTAAGGAGATCAATGTTTAAGGCATTGGTTATAGAAGATTTTGAAGCCTGAATTATCTGAGCACTACAAGGTTTTGAGAAGAATGAAAGAAGTGTACTGCCTAGCAAGGATATCAGAGAGAGAGAGAGAGAGAGAGAAAAAGTAAAGATCATTGATATATAAGAGGAAGAGTGAAGCACAGAGCTCTTCAGTACTCTACCATTGATCGAAAAAATCTGAAAATTAACCATTCACCATGGCCCACAATTAATAACTAGAGAGGTTGCTGCTAATCCACTCACAAAAGGGTGGGAGGAACATCATAAAATGGTAGCTTGATAAGAAGGCTACGATGTAGACATGATCAAATGCCTTGAAAATATCTAGAGCAATCACTTGAGTTTCTACAAACTTTTCCATGACCTGTGTTCCAAAGGTGGGTGAGATTAGCTAGGAGATCCATTGTTAAGCAAGAATGGCAGAAACCACATGGCAATCTCCAAGTAGTGAAGCAGTTGGCTGATGATCATTTCCATTAAACAACAAATTACACAATAACCATACAAATTAGCTTTAATAAAAGTACTGAAATTTCATGCTGAAAATAACATGTCATTAGTGTGTAGAAACAAAAAAAAAAAAAGAAAATAAATAAATAAATCAAAGACCAGGAATACAAAGTACATACAACAATTGGTTTATAATAAATTTAGTTTAATCCTTTATCCAAGTGTAAGCAAACAAAGTTTGTGCCTGAAGTCTCTTCAGGACTGAGGCAACTCGTGGTAAAGGTGGAGCAAGCAGTCATAACTACTTGTCTTAGTATCTCCCATAATGCAAAGCACATCCCCTTGTGGACACATATAATGTTATGCATTAAGGGAAGGGCCACTACCCAGACCGGTTTCAACCTTTATTGAGGTCTCGTCAGTGGGAGCCAGACCCAGAGGTGGTGATACTAAGGTGGAAGCAATGAAGTCATATTTACCTATACAAGTTGCCAAAAGGTGTCTCACCTTATTATTAAATTACTCTGAATTTAGAGAAAGATGTTGGAAGTTTTTTCCCCACTTGGTTAGACTATAATAAATTTATTTTTACTAAATTCTCGTGGAAAGGCTTAGAAGTTGGTTATGCATTTTTAATAAATAGCTTAAGGAAATTACAACGTATACTACTAGGATATACATTAAAATAAATTTTAATACACTTCCAATATTTCGGCAACGTTGCCATTTTCACAGGAACTTAAAAACAAGACATGCACGCAAGCACAACAAACAGTAAATGAAGATGAAGCAGGAAGCTATTCTTTCTCTTAAAACTCCTGATGGTCCCCCCCCCCCCCCCCCAGCAGGCACTGTTGGTATTCTTGGGCTATCGGGCTGAAGGTCTTCTGATGTAGGTTTTCCAAATTTGGGGCAGTCTCATGCAACCAAATTTGTTGAGGTTTGGATTGTTTCTTATGGCTGAAGCTGATTCCATGAAAAGCCTTTTGTATTTGAATTTACTATGGTGTATTCTATGGCGGGTATCCAGCGCATGGTCTGCAAGACCAGAGTGGCTGTATTGGTGAAACCGGATGTAGTCCTTGTGTTCCGAAATTCTGATATTAGCTGTCCTGCCTGTTTAGCCAAAGTAAGACAGCTTACAGCTGCAAGGAACCTGGTGGTATACACCAGGTAGGTCTGGGGGGGGGGGAGGTTCTTTAGTAGAGCGGATAAGGGGTGCCAATTTTTTATATGGTCTGTAATAAGAAGTTAAGTCATGTTTTTTTTTTTTTTTTTTTTTTTTTTTTTTTTTTTTTTTTTTAGGATTTTTGTAAATTTTTCCGAGGTGCCACGGATATAGGGTATGGTGATGGATTTAGAGTAATCCTTATTGTGGGGGGGGGGGTATTGGTTTCAATATTTTTTGGATTTTTGGGGGGGATAGCTGAGAATGTGGTTTAGTTCTGTGGTTAGGGCATTGTCATTTGAACAGATAAGTTTAGCCGTGTTGTGTAGTGTCTTAATGACTCCATATTGTTGCAGGGGGGGGGTGCTTTCGTACCGTTATGGTGCAATCGATCTGGCGAAGAGGCCACTAGAATGGAAGCATCAAGACAGTCATTGCTTCCTATGCTGCACCATTCAGCTGTGCTGTGCGGACACCAAATTGTCCACAGACAACCTAGGTACTGGTCTGGGTGTTGTGCTTAGAAGAGCAACCACCATACTGCGATCTATTGAGACATGTTCTGAGCACAACATCACCAGAGTTTGGTATTATCAACATAAAAAGTCTGAATGGTAAAGAAATATGGAGCTGGCAGAGAAACTGAATTTTCAGAATTTTCTAAGCAATAAATACAAAATGTTATATTCAGGCAATAACAATCAGAGAAAGTAGCTAGTATTCAACACTAAATACAATGGTAATTGTATTTAGTGTAATTCATTGTTCAGTTCCTCAAATATCAGAATTGAGGAACTGGACAATTAGATTTATTTGTGCCTATGGTCCCACAGAAGTGGAGGAATATTTGAGGCTTTATAGAAAGCAACTGACAATGAAAAAGGAAAAGTTGGTCCTTGTTGGGGATCTAAATAGCAGAGTAGGAAATGATTGAATGACACAAATATATTTTGGGAAAATTTGGAGAAAAGAGCAAAGCTAATAATAATAATGGCAAATACCTGTTGGATTTCTGCTCAGGACATGGATTGGTTATTACTAACACAATGTTACAATACAAAAATGGGCACAAATTTTCATGGAGAGAAGGTGCAAGGAATAGTAAAAGTCTCATTGACTATGCCAGGGCTTTCCAAACTGTGTTCTACAGAAGTTCTCCTGGAATTTGTCATTTTAGTTTTCTAAGCATTTTTCATGAATAAATATTTTATAGTGGAAATATTCTGAGGAGAATAATATTCGTGAATATGTCAAAAATCTCAGACCCAGAATGCCTAATAACATCTGTGTAGCAAATGTTAGTGACCAAGCTGTGTATTTTTAAACATGGAAGTATTCATGAATTATCGTTAATTTTCACACATCGAAATCTTTCGACATTCGGGAAAGGGAATACCGCTGTTTATGACTGGTCATAAAAATAGCCTGCAAGCCAATTACAACAATGTGCGGCATATCCTCTGTTCTCAAAACTGAACAAAATAACATCTTTTGCAAATGTTAGTGACCAATCAGCATCATCAGCATCAAATTCCTGCCATGTACCCTCAAGGGGTGTACAGGATATGATAGTACTACATGAAAAAAATTACATCATTACTAACTTCCTATCTACTTTCCTCCAAATCAGTCTGTTACTTGTCAAGACTCCAACATTATCAGATCTTATATTTCTATTGTCTAAAGGCACTATAAATTAAATAAAAAATGATGGTATAACATGACCAATCAGCAAAGAAGTATAAAGAAAATTTTTCCACTGAAATTGAAGATCAAGGTAGTCTGTATCCGGTTCTTAGATCTAGTAATACTGAATACTTTCTTCACAAGTTCCTATTGTAGCGTAAAAGTGCTTGTTTTGAAACCATAGTGCCATGATTTTTTAAAAGCAATAATCCTACAGATTTAAATTTTAATATGAATAAGAGACAAGGGACTTAGTTAAATTTTGGTGTTAAGAAATCTCTTATTGGAGGTGTTTGTGATGCAACAGATAGTGATTCATTCACCTCCAGCCTATAAAGCGATCTCCAGGATGTACAAAAGGAGGGGAAAACTACCAGCACACAGGAGAAAAACTCTGCATTCACTCGTAAGTACTTATATAATAATATTATAAATTTTTGGTGATCAGAATAGAATATGTCAATGAAAATCAGCACAAATTAATTTAATGATGATTAATTAATTATTAATACATTACAAAATAACCAAGGTATTCCGTGAAATTTTCAGGATTTGTGAAGTGTTCTGTCATGAGAAAAGTTTGGGAAACACTGGACTACGCTAGTGTTGATAATGGTGCAGGACACTAAAGTGTACAGAGGATTTGAAATTGGAAGTGATCACCATTTAATCTTGAGCAGGATAAAATTGAATTTCATATTGAAAAGAAGAATATATAAGAAAGTTTTAAAGAGAATAAAAGTTGAGCAGTTCTCAGATGTGAACTGTAGACTAAAAATACACAAACATTATTTAAGAAAAAATGAAAGAGTTTAAGAACAGGTACCAAAGATTGGAGATTCAGTTTCAAGCCCTGAAGAAAATATTGATTGATTCAGCTAGAAAGCCATGTTGTGAGGTTATCTGAAGGGATAGAAAAATCAGACCTCCATAGTGGACACAGGAAGTTAAAGGGGCAGTGAAGGAAAAGAAGAAAGCTTATCAAAAGTTCCTGGTGAATAAGTCAGCTTGTGTTCTTAGAGAATACATTTGTCTCTGTATTCTCTTAGAGAATACAGAGACAAATGTGAAAAAGCTAAACGCTGTGTAAAACTAGATAAACAAAAGTTATGGGAAGACTTTGGTAAGAACATAGAAAATAAATATCAGGAAGGAGGCAAGATATTTGCAGGCTGTTGAAAAAGCTAAGAAATGAAAGGGTGCTGTAAAAGGAATTACATACAGTAAAGGTGACATGAAACCTGGAAAAGAAGATTCCT
Organism: Typopeltis vanoorti; assembly: GCF_054136105.1. Classification (NCBI taxonomy): domain Eukaryota; kingdom Metazoa; phylum Arthropoda; class Arachnida; order Uropygi; family Thelyphonidae; genus Typopeltis; species Typopeltis vanoorti. The sequence continues at coordinate 48,889,796 of NC_143572.1, read as the reverse complement.
TTCCTATAGTGTTACACAGTGATCAGCATTCATTTTACACAAACTATGCACTCTACAACCATGTAATAAATTATTATTTTAATTTCCCAACATTTTGACCTTCATACCAAGGTCATCATCTGGAGTATACACGTGTATATATAGACAACGATTTGATCAACGGTTATTCTACTGGCCTGACCTCTAGTGAAAATAAAATAAAATTACATTAAACAAATGAAATAAAATAAATTAACTATCAAATCTACATTCTATTTACGACATCAGAGAAACATTCCTTCATATAAATAGTTTTGTTACAGTAAAAATTATGTTTTAATTTAACATGACAATTGTTACATTCGATTTAGGATCCTGGATTACCTATAGGCCTAATTATAATTAATTCTTAGGGAGAAAGGTTAAGTGGGTAGAATATGTGCCTTCCATATGCTTGGTATTTTTAGACCATCATTATTGAGATTAAAGTGATTGATTAGAAGCTCATGGACCTTAAAAATACGATCACACCATGTTTTGGTGTGATGTAAACAACAGGTGCTTTCCAGTCATTTCTATGTAAAGTGTTCAGGGCATGATCAGAAAGACCAGCTTGACCATAGTTATTATATTTAATGTGCCGTTTATGCTCCTTTTTTCTGATAGGTATTGTGCATCCTGTTTCCCCTGTATGGGGCAAATTACAGGTGCAATGAATATGGTATGAAAAAAAAAAAGATATCCTTGATGTGGAGTGATTATTTCAAAAAATTGTTAAATGAAACAATCAGTGACAGCACAGTGGTAAAAAAGACTCAACAGGCATGCAATCAGGAATACATATCCATACTTGAAGTAGGAAAAGCCTGAAATGTTGAAAGGTAGAAGGAGTAGATGATATTTGTCCAGAAATGCTGAAGTATGGAGGTATAAAAGTCTTACAGTGGCTGCACTGCATAGTTCAGAGGGACGAATTCCAGATGATTGGAGTAGAGTTCTCATAGTACCCATATATAAAACGGGTAATAAAACTGGATGTGAGAATTGCAGAGGTATGTCCCTACTGAGTGTTCCTGGTTGTATGCTTGAGAAAAGGTAGAGAAGAATTGCGGAAGAAAAGCTTGGTGAAGAACAAGCTTGATTCAGGCCAAATAGAGGCTGTCAGGATCAGATTTTCACTTAATGACAAATAGTTGTGGGCAGAGGAAAAGCTGATTCCAAACCTTCCTAAATATGCGGTTGTTATAACTGATAATGCTCCATATCATTCCATTCCAATTAAACAAAGCAAATTCTTCTAATAGGAAGCAAGTCATTATTGATTGGCTCTCTGCAAATAATATTTCTCATTCCATAGATATGCGAAAAATTGAATTGCTCAACTTGGTCAAAAGAAACTTGCTCAAAACTAAACTATTTAAATTCAAAACGATGCTCAAAGAGCATGGATTCCTAGCTTTGAGACTACCACCATGTCATTATGATATTAATGCTATTGAGCATGCTTTGGGAAAAGTGAAGAAATTTATTTGTCATCGCAACATAACTGGGGATATTGATATGTCGAACCTTTTTTAAGTTTTCAGAACAGGCAATTAAAAGTATTACAGTTCAAAATTGGAGAAAATATTGCTCTAATGTTACCTCATTGGAAAATATGTATTGGGACAGAGACAGAATTATTGAAGAATTATGTGAATCTTTGGTGACTGATGTAAGTGAAAGTGATGGTGGTTTGGGTCACAACAAGTCATAAATAATTAATCTGTTTAGGACCTTAAAGTGTCTGAGTTCTCTTAATTGTCATTTTAGAATAGCAAAGTGCATTTGAAAAAATTTCTGTTTTTCTGTATAATTATTTTTATACAAAACTTAATTAAAAATAAATTTCTCTTACAACATTTTTTATTTTATACTTTTTTTTAAATTTTGTTAATACTGTATGTAAAATCTTCCAACTGTTATATAAGCAAAATAATTACCACTTTAAAAACTAGAATGTTCATAAAAGAAAAGCTAATTTTCTGACATGTAATAATAAACTCATCCTGTGAGACAGACTGATTACCTTATTAATAGAATGGATCTGCCTTCTGCAATGCGCAGAAGTGTTGAGAGTTCTTCATCTATGGTCGAACAGTACACAGGTGAAACCTGTCAGGAGACTTTCTGGTCAGCTGGCATATATTCCCTCTGCCAGGAGAGGGGGGGGGGGAGGAAATCCAAGTAATGGTATGTGGGAGGCCATGTTCTAGTCACTCTCTATATGGCATCATGCCCAAGGTCATCCTTTCAACGATTTCTGAATCAACAAAATGAAACATACAAAGTATGCCAAAATCCTTACATAAAAACACTTTCATGTCCACTTTACCTACATCCATGGTATAAACACCAACATAAATGACATACATCATCACTTGCAGATGTCTACAGAAATCTAATTCTTGACAGTGACTCAAATTGGCTAAAACAATCATGGTTCAGCTTCACAATGCAAATCACAATCCGAATGATCCCTTTTGCCACAAGTTGCACCTGGAACCTTTGTAAGATCTGACAATACTTGTTAAACTTAAAATCTGTTATTTAATATCTCACTGCACACTATTTGCATTTGAGAGTTTTACGACTAAAAATCATAGGAGATTAAAACAGATTTATTATTATTAGTTTATTAGAAACTAATGACCAACAATAAAGCAGGGTTTAAGCAAAAAATAGATAATAAAATTGTCCAAATACTAAAAATTGTTACAAGACAACCTGATTCATTTGAAACACAAAAGTGAAGGTACATGCCATGTGCCACAGAGATGCATCGTACACCTACTCACACATGACATTATCTTCACACTTCACTCCTTCACTCACCAAGGGTTGCTTAAGGGTCAAAGCTGTATAACTGAGAGGAGACCTCCACGTAGCCTTTAAAGGAATGCGGAGAACCGACCAGGGCTTCTGACCTAATGTCCAATCCTCACCTTCTCATGGTGCACCCTGTTGGGTATCTACTTGGATACTGAACAGACGAGGATGGGCTGGCAATTTGGGATTTAGCCGACCAAATTGTATTCTTATTGGTTAAACCAAAATATAGAATGATGGTACAACATGACAAAATTTTATGCCGGCTGGGGCGTCGCCCGGTTAAACAAGGCCCCCGTTGTTTTTGCCAGGGAACCAGGGCGAACAGCGAAAAGTCAGCTACTGGAACAAATCTGAAAATAAACCCCAACTCAACATCACCAGAGTTAAAGATCAGTACTATCAACGTAAGAAGCCTGAATGGCAAAGAAATGGAGCTAGCTGAGGAATTAGATAAGTACCAGATCGACATAATAGGGGTGACTGAAACAAAAAAGACCAAAACTGGTGAGATCTTTCTGAGCAATGAATACAAAATGTTATATTCAGGCAATGACAATCAAGGAAAAGAAGGAGTAGCCATAGTATTCAACACAAAATACGAGGCTAATCTTTTGAATGGCAGTCAGTCTCAAGTAGAGTAATGTGGGCAAATATGAGAATGGGGAACTGGACAATGAGACTTATTTGTGCCTATGGTCCCACATAAGGTTCTACTAAGGTAGAAGTGGAGGAATTTTTTGAGGCTTTAGAAAAAGCAACTGACACAATGAAAAATGAAAAGTTGGTCCTTGTTGGGGATCTAAATAGCAGAGTAGGAAATGATTGTGAGACATACAAAAATAATTTGGGAAAATTTGGAGAAAAGAGCAAAGCTAATAATAATGGCAAATATCTGTTGGATTTCTGCTCAGGACATGGACTGGTTATTACTAACACCATGTTCCAACATAAAAATGTGCACAAATTCACATGGAGAGAAGAGGCTAGGAATAAGAAAAGTCTCATTGACTATGTTATTGTTGATAGTGATGTTTTCTCCCTGGTGAAGGACACCAGAGTGTACAGAGGATTTGAAATTGGAAGTGATCACTATTTAGTCTTGAGCAGGATAAAATTGAATTTCATATTGAAAAGAATAACATGTAAGAAAGTTTTAAAGCGAATAAAAGTTGAGCAGCTCTCAGATGTGAGCTGTAGACTAAAATAAACAAAGATTATTGAAGGAAAAATGAAAGAGTTTGAGAACAGGAATGAAACCTTGGAGATTCATTGGCAAACTCTGAAGAAAACATTGATTGATTCTGCCAGAGAGGCATGTGGTGAGGTTGTTTGTAAGGATAAAAAAATCAGAACTCCCTGGTGGACACAGGAGGTTAAAGAGGCAGTGAAGGAAAAGAAGAAAGCATACCAAAAGTTCCTGTCAAATAAATCAGCTTGTGCTCTTAGAGAATATAGAGACAAATGCAAGAATGCTAAACACTGTGTAAAACTAGCTAAACAAAAGTCATGGGAGGACTTTGGCAAGAATATAGAAAATAAATATCAAGAAGGTGGCAAAATATTCTGGAGGTTGTTGAAGAAGCTTAAGAATGGAGGAAAGAGTGCTATAAAATGAATTAGAGATGATAAAGGTGACATGAAAACGGGAGAAAAAGATATCCTTGAAGTATGGAGTACTTACTTTGAAAAACTGCTAAATTAAACAAGCAGTGATGACAGCACTGTGGTAAAAAACACTGACCAGGCATGCAGTCAGGAATACATATCCATACTTGAAGTAGAAAAAGCCATCAAAGGCTTGAAATGTGGAAAGGCAGCGGGAGTAGATGATATTCAACCTGAAATGCTGAAGTATGGGGATATAAGAGTCTTACAGTGGCTGCACTGCATAGTTCAGAAAGCCTGGACAGAGGGACAAATTCCCGATGATTGGAGTAGAGCTCTCATAGTACCCATATATAAAAAGAGAAATAAAACTGCATGTGAGAATTACAGAGGTATTTCCCTACTGAGTGTTCCTGGCAAGATCTCTGTAAGTATACTTGAGAAACGGTTGAGAAGAATTGTGGAAGAAAAGCTTGGTGAAGAACAAGCTGGATTCAGGCCAAATAGAGGCTGTCAGGATCAGATCTTCACTTGACGACAAATAGTCGAGAAAGCATGGGAATATAACAAAGATCTGTATTTAAGTTTTGTTGATCTGGAAAAGGCATATGACAAGGTGCCAAGAGAGAAGCTATTCAATACGCTGCAGTTATATGGTGTCAATGGGACATTATATCAAGCAATACTTAGTCTTTATTTAAGTTGTAAGTCAGCAGTTAGAATTGAAGGAAGTACAGGAAGATGGTTTAATGTTAAATCTGGTGTGAGACAAGGATGTACATTATCCCCTCTGTTATTCATTATCTATATGGATTGCATTATGAAGGAAAGTGGTATTAAACATGATATCAAAATTGGAGATGTTAATGTCAGCTCTTTGCTTTATGCGGATGATGTTATACTTCTAAATAAATCCGCTACAAGTCTGCAAGATTCTCTGACTAAATTGAATAGCTCTTGTAATAGATATGGTATGATGGTCAGCAATAAAAAGACAAAGACAATGAAAATAGGCAGAATCATTGAAAATGTCAACTGTGTTGTGAATGGAGAACCTGTGGAACAAGTAAAACATTTCAGCTATTTAGGCATGATTTTTACTGAAGATGGTAAATTAAATATAGAAATATACAACAGAATCAGCAAAGCTGGTATGGTGGGAAGTCAATTGAATAAATTCATATGGAATAAGAGAGAAATTAGTCGCAACACTAAATTAGCTGTATACAAGACAGTGTTCAAACCAGTTTTAACTTATGGATCTGAGAGCTGGGTCAGAAGTAAAACATTGTACCAAAGACTAGAGACTTCAGATATGAGAGTCCTGAGAAAGATTATAGGTGTGAACAGATGGCATCAATGGCAGTATCATATTAAAAACGAGGATATTAGGAAAGAACTTGACATTGTCAGCATCCAGGAATGCATTAGCAGAGCTAATCTCAGGTGGTATGGTCACTTAAACAGAATGGGCGAGGAAAGATTAGCAAAATAAGTGTTCTCTGCCAGGTTGGCAGGAAAACGACCGAGAGGAAGACCAAGATATAGGTGGATTGATACGGTACAAAGTGCTTTAGATTGATAGAAATATAAGAGCTGATAATATTGGAGTGTTGACAAGTAACAGACTGATTTGGAGGAAAATTGTAGATAGGAAATTAATAATGATGTAATTTTTTTCATGTAGTACTATCATATCCTGTACACCCCTTGAGGGTACATGGCAGGAATTTGATAATGATGATTCACTCCTTCCACTATCCTTCCCAAAAGCATCACCACACCCTCAAGAATCAAACATGTTCAGTATTACAAAATGAAGATAGAACTTTAGGCCTCCTGAAGTTTATTTGTTCTTAATGGCTACTCCAAAACACACTTGACAAGAATTCATTTTCAAATCATTTCTCTCTCCATAACCAAAACAATCCAATTTTGTTTCTCTTTCAAGCCAATTCAAACCATTCACAGCCTATTCAGGTCTCTTAAGGACAGCATCTCCTTTTACAAACACCCGAGAATATATAGAACACCATACTTATGTAATCTGGCCTATGTAGGGCAAACAAGCTATGGATTTGAAGTGAGAAAGAAGGAGCAAGTTGGAGATGCTGAGCAAAAAGAAAAGAATGAGCTGGTCTGGCCAACATACCTCAACCACTAAACTAATCATACAGTACATTGAGAGGGATCTGGAAAAGTCGCTCCCAGCACATTTCGCCCCCTGTAGATAATGAGTAAGCTACAAAAATGTAAATAATACACCTAAATTTTTAATAATTCTAATTATTTTGTTTTTATAGAATAAATGCACATTATTATTGTTTAAAATTCAAAGTTGTATGCAATGCCTCTAAGGCAGTGGTTCTAAAACTTTTTGAAGTTGGGGTGCATTTAAAATCCTACAAATAATTGTACTCGCACTATACACAAATTTCTGAGAAATATGTTATAATAATTAAATCAAATATTACAGAAAAAAATAATGCGATAAAAAAAAAATAAAATGAAACATACCTTAAGTTTATTCATTCTTGTGTTTATGAGAAACATGGGTCCAATGTGTCCTAGCGATTGCTTCAATGTTTGGGCATATATTTGAAAAGCAAACTCTCATTTCCTCGTCAATACATCAAAGAGTTCCTCTCTTTCTACACTTAATTGTGGTGAGGGTAGAAAATCCTAATTCACATAAATATGATGTTGATAATTGTAGTAAAATGTTCAAAGCTTTTTTAGATATTGACACATATTCTTCTTTTATAGAAATCCAAAAGGCTTCAAGAGACAATTCCTTATGTTTAATCAGCAATCCACGATCAGTGGATATAGCTGCCAGTTCTTCTTCTTCTGTTAATGTTAAACCAAAATCACTTGAAGTTTCCATAAATGGGTTTCTAATCCAATCGTATTGTTCAGTGTTAAGTGATGGAAAATAAGAACTCAATTTTTCTTCTAAACTTGTTAAATGTTGAACTATTATTGGAAGTGTTTCATTTATGGAAGTGTTACTTACCAATGGAAACATTTCCAAATTACCTTCAACAGCTTTTCTTTTCCAAATCTGTAGTTTTCTCTGAAACGCTTTCATTTTGTCAGTGAATGTGAAGAACAAGCTGGATTCAGGTCAAATAGAGGCTGTCAGGATCAGATCTTCACTTTACGACAAATAGTCCAGAAAGCATGGAATATAACAAAGATCTGTATTTAAGTTTTGTCGATTTGGAAAAGGCATATGACAAGGTGCCAAGAGAGAAGCTATTCAATACGCTGCAGTTATATGGTGTCAATGTCGCCTTATATCAAGCAATACTTAGTCTTTATTTGAGTTGTAAGTCAGCAGTTAGAATTGAAGGAAGTACTGGAAGACGGTTTAATGTTAAATCTGGTGTGAGACAAGGGTGTACATTATTCCCTCTGTTATTCATTATCTATATGAATCACATTATGAAGGAAAGTGGTATTAAACGTGATATCAAAATTGGAGATGTTAATGTCAGCTCTTTGCTTTATGCGGATGATGTTATACTTCTAAATAAATCCACTAAGAGTCTGCAAGATTCTCCGACTAAATTAAATAGCTGTTGTAATAGATATCGTATGAAGGTCAGCAACAAAAAGACAATGAAAATAGGCAGAATCATTGAAAATGTCAATCAATTGTGTTGTGAATGGAGAACCTGTGGAACAAGTGAAACATTTCTTAGGCACAATTTTTACTGAAGATGGTAAATTAAATATAAAAATTGACAACAGAATCAGCAAAGCTGGTATGGTGATAAGTCAATTGAATAAATTCATATGGAATAAGAGAGAAATTAGTCGGAACACTAAATTAGCTGTATACAAGACAGTGTTCAAACCAGTTTTAACTTATGGATCTGAGAGCTGGGTCAGGAGTAAAACACTTGACCAAAGACTAGAGCCCGTAGATATGAGTGTCCTGAGAAAGATTATAGGCGTGAACAGATGGCATCAATGGCAATATCATATTAAAAATGAGGATATTAGGAAAGAACTTGACATTGTCAACATCCAGGAATGCGTTAGCAGAGCTAATCTCAGGTGGTATGGTCACTTAAACAGAATGGGCGAAGAATGATTAGCAAAACAAGTGTTCTCTGCCAGGTTGGCAGCAAAATGACCCAGAGGAAGACCAAGATATAGGTGGATTGATATGGTACATAGTGCCTTACACAATAGAAATAAAAGATCTGATAATGTTCGAGTCTTGACAAGTAACAGACTGATTGGAGGAAAATTGTAGATAGGAAGTTAGTAATGATGTAAATTTTTCATGTAGTACTATCACATCCATCCTGTACACACCCCTGGAGGGTACATGGCAGGAATTTGATGATGATGATGATGATGATGAAAAATAGTTGAGAAATCATGAGAATATAACAAAAGATCTGTATTTAAGTTTTGTAAATCTGGAAAAGGCATATGACAAGGTGCCAAGAGAAAAGCTATTCGAAATGCTACAGTTTTATGGTGTCAAGGGAGCATCATATCAAGCAATACTTAGTCTTTATTTGAGTTGCAAGTCAGCAGTTAGAATTGAAGGAAGTACAGGAAGATCGTTTGATGTTAAATCTGATTAAAGCTGATGTCAGACGACGATGTACATTATCCCCTCTGTTATTCATTATCTATATGGATCACATTATGAAGGAAAGTGGTATTAAACCTGATATCAAAATTGGAGATGTTAATCTCAATTCTTTTAGGCAGATAAGCCTCCATAGCTCAGATGCCCTTTGGTTGGAAACACCTGTGTTCAATTCCTGTCTATGACTTGAGGAACCTTTAACAGGTTTCTTTTGACTAAAGGTGAGTTAGCCAGTCTCATACAGAGGGCAATTTTGCCTCTCAGAACAGGCAAACCAGCCCGTGATCACACACAGATCTGGAGTCATAAAATACATACTTAATCCCTCACTAGGAGAGCTCAACAAGTCCTAAGGAATGGGTGGTGGGGGGGGGTGCAAATAAATAAAACTTTATATAGAGGATGTTATACTTTTAAATAAATCTGGTACAAGTCTGCAAGATTCCCTGACTAAACGGAATAACTGTTGTAAAATTGTCTAAAGGTCAGCAATAACAAAAAAAAAAATAATGAAAATTGTTAAAAGCATTGAAAATATCAATTGCATTGATAACTTATAGAACAAGTAAAACATTTTAGCCACCTAGACACAATTTTTAATGAAGGTGGTAAATTTAATATGGAAACAGACAAATAGAATCAACAAAGCTGGTATGGTAAGAAGCGAAATGAATAAATTTATGTGGAATAAGAAAGAAATTATAGAAAATATTTTACCTTGAGTATAATAAATGTTAAAGATACCAAACTATTTTAAATAGCTTGGTATCTTTAACATTTATTATACTCATATATAAGCTCTGTATTACTAAAATCTTGGTATTTCTGGCCTGGCTCCCATTGATGAGACCTCAATAAAGGTCGAAACCGGTCTGGGTAGTGGCCCCTTGCCTTTAATACATAGTGCAAAGCACCTTAATGCAAGGCACCTCTCCTCCAGTAGAGGTGCTTTGCATTAAGGGTAAATATTAAGAATAGTGATCAGAGCTTATCCACCTTTTACCATGAGTTGCCTTGGTCTTGCACTACATGTGGGATCACCTAGACTTGCAATACTTGCAGGCACAAACTAGACTTACTTGTCTGTTTGCTTATTTGGGAAATGGAGTAAAACCAGGTTTAAAATAGCTTGGTATCTTTAACTCTGACTAAATTGAATAGCTGTTGTAATAGATATGGTATGAAGGTCAGCAATAAAAAGACAAAGACAATGAAAATAGGCAAAATCATTGAAAATGTCAACTGTGCGTGAATGAAGAACCTGTGGAACAAGTAAAACATTTCAGCTACTTAGACACGATTTTTACTGAAGATGGTAAATTAAATATAGAAATAGACAACATAATCAGCAAAGCTGGTATAGTGGAAAGTCAATTGAATAAATTCATATGGAATAATAAGAGAGCAATTAGTCGGAACACTAAATTAGCTGTATTCAAGACACTGTTCAAACCAGTTTTAACTTATGGATCTGAGAGCTGGGTCAGAAGTTGAACAAAGACTGGAGGCCACAGATATGAGAGTCCTGAGAAAGATTAGAGGCGTGAACAGGTGGCATCAATGGCAATATCATATTAAAAATGAGGATATTAGGAAAGAACTTGACATTGTCAGCATCCAGGAATGCATCAGCAGAGCTAATCTTAGGTGGTATTGTCACTTAAACAGAATGGGCGAGGAAAGATTAGCAAAACAAGTGTTCTCTGCCAGGTTGGCAGCAAAATGACCCAGAGGAAGACCAAGATATAGGTGGATTGATACTGTACAAAGTGCCTTAGACGATAGAAATATAAGATCTGATAATGTTGGAATCTTAATGGATTTTTTGCAACACTCAAAAAGAATTAAAATAGAATTTAATACTTTCTATATTTCGTCCTAGTCACTAGGACATCTACTGGGATTACAGAAACAATTAATGTAACATGCATACAAAAATCTTACAATACTAAGCCCAACCACGTGGGTGACACTAAAGTCCTATCTAGGTGGAGCGCCCTCTAAGGGCACTAGTAGGTGGCCTGGAATGTAAGGTGGGGCCTCTGGTGATGAGTGTTTCCCAAATCTTCGGAAGCTTAATGCAACCGTATTTATTAAGATTTGGTTGGTTTCTGAGAGCTGCTGCTGCTAAGAAAAGTCTCTCTTTCTTGAATTTGCTGTGGTGGAGCATGGTGGTTTTCTTCCATGATACTCTGTGGGTGGTATCCAAAACATGGTCAGCTAAGCCTGAATGGCCATAGTTGTGTTTGAAGATGTAAGACTTGTGTTTCTCTGGACGGATGGATGCTGATCTGCCTGTCTGTCCAAAGTACGCCAGCTTACAGGAACAGGGTACTTTGTAAACTCCAGGCAGAGAGAGAGGAGGGAGTTTGCAGTAGGGCTTATATGCTGTGTGTTGGTTGTAATTTTTTTAGTATCTTGGCTATTTTTTCGGATGTGCCACGGATGTAGGGTATGGTGATGGCATTTTTAAAATTTTGTTGACGAGAAGATGGGGAATGGGTTCCTCCTCTCTCTGCCTGGAGTTTACAAAGTACCCTGTTCCTGTAAGCTGGCGTACTTTGGACAGGCAGGCAGATCAGCATCCATCCGCCTGGAGGAACACAAGTCTTACATCTGTAAACACAACTATGGCCATTCAGGCTTGGCTGACAATGTTTTGGACACCACCCACAGAGTATTATGGAAGAAAACCACCATGCTCCACCACAGCAAATTCAAGAAAGAGAAACTTTTCTTAGAAGCAGCAGCAGCTCTCAGAAACCAACCAAATCTTAATAAATACAGTTGCATTAAGCTTCTGAAGATTTGGGAAACACTCATAACCAGAGGTCCCACATTGCATTCCAGGCCACCTACTACCGCCCTTAGAGGGGCGCTCCACCTAGATAGGACTTTAGTGTCACCCACATGGTTGGGCTTAGTATTGTAAGATTTTTGTGTGCATGTTACATTAATTGTTTTTGTAATCCCTGTAGATGTCCTAGTGACTAGGACGAAATATAGGAGGTATTAAATTCTATTTTAATTCTTTTTGAGTGTTGTAAAAAATCCATTAAGCCTCCAACACGATGTCCTCACAGCACTTAACCTCCCAACCGGCTAGGACGTCTATAGACATCCAGCAAAATCTGGATACGATGCATGCTATCTGTTGAAAGAACATCGATAAGAAGTGCAATTCGGCCAGCATGTCCATTAGAAAGTGTGATAATCCCTCATGCTGAAGAGAGCACTTAATCAGATTATCTCAGGATCATAACTGTGACTCAGTTACTCATAACAAGAAATGCAGTTCCTTGATATATGCTGGGTAACTGAACTTTAGTTATATTGGATAAACTAAAAATATAGAAATTGTTTTTATTTTCTCTTTTTATTGTACAATACAATTTTAATGCCTGGACAAAATAAAGATCCTTGCCTAATTTCTTCACTTAAATATTGCGTTACCTTCCAGAACCAATTTAATTTTTAATTTTTTTGCTAATTTTTTCTAATCGCATACTCCACAGAATATTTTCTTTGTTCTCGAAGAAATTAATTCATGATAATTATTTGAAATATTATTTAAAAAACTGGCTGCCGACGTTCGAAATTATGTTATATTTTTGTTCAAAATCATGATTCGAAGAATAATTCACAGATTTCCTGAAGGACCCACTTGAGCAACTTTGCTTTATAGAGAATAATGAAATTCTTTAAACATATCACTAAATTTTTTTCTTTATATTGTAATCTGCTGTTCTTTGCACTTTCACCTTCTTGGTTTCCCTGTATAATTGGTCATTACAAAATAAAATTAACAGTTATGATTTAAATTTATGTATATATGCTCCAATTTTATAATAAGCAATACTTTTGCTTATATATATATATATATATATAAATAAATATAAATTACAAAGTTTTGTATTACAAATTTCCACTACAAAAGTTAGACAGAATCAACAATATTATTGTCATATTTCTTTTTCTCGTGTGGGAGGAAAATGGTAAAATGCCACTCTTGTAATTATATCAGATGTTATAATGGCAAAAATAGTAAGAAAAAGATATCATTTGTACTTTCTTTTCAAAACACAAAGTGAGAACATTGTAAATTCATCCAATGAAAAAGAAAATACTCCATATTTTTCTTGTGTTATGTGATTTTTTTCTTGTAGTACAAAGAAGAAATCACTGCGCATAAGATGGTAGAATACAAGAGGGCAAAAATCTAGATTGATTACATTATAGCTAATAGAGAATTCATACCAGAAAAATTATTTATGTAAGAGTTCTAACATCAGCAGATATAACGACATTTTCTTCTAGTTTAGATACGTGGCATTATTGAAGTAGATAAACCTTTGCTAGTATTTACACTAAAATAAATGGGCATGTTCCCCAAATGATTTAAGTTCATAACAGTTGTCTTGCGAACGATTTATAAAATAAATTCTCTGAAATATCTGCAAATTGAATAAGTCTTCAATATAACCTTCCTGCCCTCCCCAAAAAATAAGATTATGTGAAGTATATGCTCCTTTTCTTTTAAAATAATTCAAGTCATTTTTTTCAAGATAATTATAGAAATAATTTATAATTTTTCGATAATAAAAATGAAACTGATCATTATAAATTAAGAACTTATTTCAGCATAATACTGTATCAGCCTGTAAAAGAAATGTCTGTATTTTTTTCTATGTTAGGATGTCTACTAATCAACAATTGAAAACGAAACACGACATTCTTGATGTATCTCGCACCATAGCTTGAGGCACTTTAATGTCCCTTCTAGCTAAGCGTTCTCAATTTTCTTCCTCAATAGCACTGAGAGTAATCTAAGCCTTTACCTTTCCCTCCAGCTAAGAGGATTACTATTTCTAAGACGTAGATTACTTCAGAAATAGCAACCAGAAGCATAAGTAGAAGTAAAAATATTTAGATTATTTTAAGAAAAAGAAACTAAAATAATACTACTGAACTTTTTTTTGTGTGGTATGTGTGGTACTTATTTTCACCACATAAAACTGTTTATATGGTTTCACCATATAAACAATTTCATGTGGTGAAAATATAGCATAGTATTTCTAAAATTTCAAATCATTTCAGCAGACAGCAGAACAGCTGGTTTTAGATTGCAAAGAAATAGTACAGAATTAGAAGCTTCAGGGTATAACAATATTATTGTCTTATTTCTTTTGTTGAAATAGTAGAATGAAGTAATAGATTTTGAATACTGTCTGGAAATGTTTAAAAACCTGTAGAAATTTAGAGTGGTTAATTGAATTCCAGGAGAGGATAAGAATGGGGGGGGAATAAGCATTAGCAAATCTTCAAAATGAGCATGAATTTTGAATTATTCTCTATATGATAGCCTTCATATTATATTTTCAACATATCTATGGTGGTTATGCACTGGATATTATAGAAATGTGCATCCTACAAAAAAAAAAAAAAAAGAAAGAAAGAAAAAGAAAAGGCAAAGAATCCTTGCTAAAACATCATTGGATATAAATGTTTGATACTAAAAAGATTCACAATCGGAAACCGAGTTATGCAATATAACATCGTTTGTTGTTCATTAAAAAAAAAATTGTTTCTAGAACTGAAATGTGATAATCCATATAACAGTATTTTGCTAGGAAAGAAAGCAAAAGGTCATATTTATTTCAATATATATTATTTAAAAATATAAATATGTGACATAATATGTTCAATGCAAACATCTATATTGGAACAACCAGTGCAACTGTTCTGTTGCAGTGATTTGAAGAATAAATTTATAATACGGCAAATTTGCTACTACTAAATAGATTCATTGCAAAGACTGATCGATGGTCATTTCAAGATTGATTATTTTCGTAAATGTGAAATTTGTTTCAATTTTTGGGAAGAAACCCAATAAATCATTTTAGAGGCAAAAAAGTCAAATATTTTAGGACAGTAAAGAAAATTCCAAGTAAAACAGTGTGTGTAAAGACAGGTGACGCAAACTGTTAGTCAGGCACTAACAGTGAATCCACTAATGGCTTTAAATACCCGTAAAGCAATTAACGGCAGAGGGAGGTAATGGCATGATGAAAGGTACAATGCTGATGAAGTTTTGATCCATGCAGAATGCTATGGTGGGCTGGATATTTCATCCACCTCAGCCGGTAGAAAGGTTAAGCCTCTACACACGAGTTGGAGTCTTGACAAGTAACAGACTGATTTGGAGGAAAATTGTAGATAGGAAGTTAGTAAAGATGTGATTTTTTTCATGTAGTACTATCATATCCTGTACACATCTTGAGGGTACATAGCAGGAATTTGATGATGATGGTATCTTTAACATGTAGAAAGTATTTTACCTTGGGTATAATACATCTATCTCTCCTCCTGAGATTTTTATTTAATAAGGTTAAAAACAACTTATGGTAACTTGTTCTAGTAAAATACTTATAAGCTCTGTATTACTAAAATCTTGGTATTTCTAGCCTGGCTCCCACTTATGAGACCTCAATAAAGGTCGAAACCGGTCTGGGTAGTGGCCCCTTGCCTTTAATACATAGCATCATACATCTCCTCCAGGAGATGTGCTTTGCATTAAGGGTAAATATTAAGAATAGTGATCAGAGCTTATCCACCTTTTACCATGAGTTGCCTTGGTCTTGCACTACATGTGGGATCACCTAGACTTGCAATACTTGCCGGCGCAAGCTTGACTTACTTGTCTGTTTGCTTACTTGGGAAATGGAGTAAAACCAAAATAGTTTGGTTTAAAATAGTTTGGTATCTTTAACAAGAAAGAAATTAGTCAAACACTAAATTAGCTGTATACAAATGTTGGGTTAGAAAAAAACACTTGACCAAAGGCCAGAGACCACAGACATGAGAGTCCTGAGAAAGATTAAGGTCATGGATAGATGACATCAATGGCAATATCATATTAAAAATGAGGATATTAGGAAAGAACTTGACATTGTCAGCATCCAGGACTGTAATGCCACACCTGAGATGGTCACTTAAACAGAATGGGAGAGGAAAGATTAGCAAAACAAGTGTTCATCGCTAGGTTGGCAGGGAAAAGGGTCAAGATGTAGATGGATTGATACAGTAAAAAGTGCCTTAGAAGACAGAAATATAAGATCTGATAACGTTGGAGTCTTGACAGATAACAGATTGATTTAGAGGAAAATTGTAGATTGGAATTTAGTAATGATGTTTTTCATGTAGTACTATCATATCATGTTCCCTTGAGGGTACAAGTCAGGAATTTGATGATGATACTGAAAATCGAGAATGAGAGTACATAAAATAACTATCATCATCATCAAATTCCTGCCATGTACCCTCAAGGGGTGTACAGGATATGACAGTACTACATGTAAAAATTACATCATTACTAACTTCCTATCTACAATTTTCCTCCAATCAGTCTGCTACTTGTCAAGACTCGAACATTATCAGATCTTTTATTTCTATTGTGTAAGGCACTATGTACCGTATCAATCCACCTATATCTTGGTCTTCCTCTGGGTCATTTTGCTGCCAACCTGGCAGAGAACACTTGTTTTGCTAATCATTCTTCGCCCATTCTGTTTAAGTGACCATACCACCTGAGATTAGCTCTGCTTACACATTCCTGGATGCTGACAATGTCAAGTTCTTTCCTAATATCCTCATTTTTAATATGATATTGCCATTGATGCCATCTGTTCACGCCTCTAATCTTTCTCAGGACTCTCATATCTGCGGTCTCTAGTCTTTGGTCAAGTGTTTTACTTCTGACCCAGCTCTCAGATCCATAAGTTAAAACTGGTTTGAACGCTGTCTTGTATACAGCTAATTTAGTGTTCCGACTAATTTCTTTTTTATTCCATATGAATTTATTCAATTGACTTCCCACCATACCAGCTTTGCTGATTGTCTTGTCTATTTCTATATTTAATTTACCATCTTCAGTAAAAATCGTGCCTAAGTAGCTGAAATGTTTTGCTTGTTCCACAGGTTCTCCATTCACAACACAGTTGACATTTTCAATGATTATAAAATAACTATTTGCCTCCTATTTAAATGAGTTTAAGTGGATATATACATTGATCTCTCAATTTTCCTTAGATAATCTTTAAAAAAAAAAAAGAGCCTTAAATAATCAAAACTTCAGTTAACTGACTAGCAAATTGTATTTCGTATCATGACTGAATAATTATTATTATGAATACACTTCCAGGGAGGAACTCATCAAGTGATACACATTTTAGACACTCATACTTACATACTTATCATATCTTTCCTTGAATGCATTTACCAAAAACATCCTCACAGTATCTAATGGTAGCGCTTTCCACACACACACACACCATGAGATGGACACAGACATTACTTGCCTCCTAGCGACACTCCTATCCAGGTTCAAGTGATATATGAGTTTTGTATCCACTATCAACAAGCTGCAGAATCTCATTGTGTCTATACTGTAAGGTCTCCTTAATAACATGTATGTATCTATCAGACCTCCTCTTCTCTATTTATTTCTCAAACTTTGAAGACGTTCTTGCTGTCTTTCCTCATGTAATCAGTTTCATAGGCAGTTATCTTAGTTTCTTGTGCTGAATCTTTTCAACTGTCCTATCTCCTTGAAACTTAGGTGACTATATCTGCATGCAGTAATTCAGATATTGTCTTAAGCCTTGTAAAGTGGGAGAATAACTTCTTTATTCTTACAAAGTAGTGTTCTCTTGAACTGTTGTTGTCTGGTGAGATGACACTAGCTTAGTTTGTGATTCGTAATTATTATATAAGTCTCTAGCTTCATTGACTGCTTCTAACTTCTTCTTCGATCTATCTCTCTCCTAGAAAGGGTAGAGGCATCTGATTAGGGGTCACATTATATTAATGCAGCTGCCACATTAATTCTGCGCTGCATCCCCTAATGGCAAGTATTTATGCTTGAAGAGCTATGTGTTCAAAGTGGCTGGTTTGTTTGCTGTTTGGACAAAAACTCTGAGTTTCTAGGAGAAAAAATACTTCACCTCTATGAAACTGACTACTTCTAACAAATTCTCATTAATATAATACCAGCCTGGTTGACCGAGTGGTTAGCGTATATGCTCTCCAGCCAAAAGACTGCGGATTCAAATCCTGCCGTGGGCATGTTATGTTTGTGATTGTCTGTGAAAATAGTGGTGGTCAGCAGTTGATAGCACTGGTGTTAGATGATGAAGGTAGTTGCAGTTAGTGGAGTGGTGGAGATGGATAGGTGTAGAACATGTGCCCTCCCTCAATGAGTCTTTTTACTTCCTGGATGTGTTATGTAATAATAATAATACTTCCTGTAATGTCCTCTGTCCAGAATGCTTGACTTTAAACTTGCTCTTATAATCAACCTATTCAAATCAACCTTCAACAATTATGTATTAGCAATGTTCTTTTTCTTTCTAACATAGCATCATCAGCACTTAACTGAATATCACACTCAAGAACCTCTCCATCATTAATAAGCCTGCTGAATGACAGTGCAAAACCCTGAAGTACATTGCTGGTCACTTTCCTCCGTATAGACTCATCATTTTCTCATACCAGTCATTTACCCAGTCTCCAGTTCATGTCACAAGAAGAGTCGACAGAAGTCAAAAGGTTTTTATTATTATTATTATTCAGCAGGCCTCCATAGAGTCAAAAGACTCATTGTGGGAGGTCCTTCTTAGGAAACACAAAGTCTATCATACCACTCATTGACCGTTCTTGCTCTAATCACTCTCTCGGGCAATGCATTCCACAGTTCAGCCATCCTCCATGCAAAGAAACCACTCTTTACCCTTTTGCCCACAGCTTCCTTTCATAACTTCCAGCGATGGCCCCTTGTCATCGCTGCTTCCCGTCGTTCCACCAGGGAGTTCCACGAAAGAACTCCCCAATTTCTATCCTGTAACTGCCTCTCAACAGTTTAACAGTCTCGATCATATCACCTCTCCTTCTATCTACCAAACTCTGCAGTCCACGTTCCCTCAGTCGATCCTCATAACTAACATTGTACAGTCCTGAAACTGTTTTTGTTATCTGCCTCTGTACCCTTTCCATAGTTAATTTATCCCCTTCAAATCCTGGGGACCAAATCTGAGAACAATAGTCTAAGTGTGGTCTGATCAGGGTCTTATACAACAGAATGATGATTCTTATCTCTGCAGGTCAGCATCCTTCTCATTATTGCAGCAATCATCTGTATTACCTTCACCACCTTTGCAATATGTCCCCTGAATTTCACGTTTCTATCAATCATCAACCCCAGATCTCTTGTCTTCCCCTACTTCCTCCAGTATAGCTCCTTCAATAGAGTATGCAGCATCCCATCAATGGATCCCAAACTTCAAGACCTTACATTTTGCTGCATTAAACCGATAACCCCAATCATTTGTCCATCTGTCTAGTTTATTCAATCCTCTTGCAGGGCTGCCACATCTGCACTATTACTGATAACCCTTCCCAGCTTCACATCATCCACAAACAACTGAATATCCCCTTGCAATCCATTGACAATGTCATTGATATAAAGGTTGAACAATACAGGTCCCAGTACTGAGCCCTGTAGAACCCCACTTGTAACCTTCTGCTTCCTTGATATTGCCTACCATACACAACTCTCTGATACCTATCAGACAGCCAATGCTGAATCCATTTGACTAACCCGACATTTAAACCCATTTGCTGCAACTTAAATATCAGCTTATCATGTGGCACCCTGTCAAACGCCTTGCAAAATCCAAAAAAATGGCAGTATATGCCTTTCCCTATTAACTGTTCTTGTCACTTTATTATAAAAGACAATCATATTACCAAAGCAAGAGCACCTCCAAATCCATGTTGATTCTCACAGATAACATTACCTTCATCTGCCCAACGCTGTATGTAGTCCCTCACTAATTTCTCCAAGACCTTAACAGTTACCGACGAAACACAAACTGGCTTACAGTTTGACACTTCCAGTCTGCTACCTCCCTTATGCAGTGACACTACCTTACCTTCCTTCCATTCCTTGGGTACCTTTCCTGTAGCCAGACGTTCATTGAAAAGCCAGGTCAACAAAGCTGTCAGTTCTTTAGTAAATTCTTTCAAAACCTGTGGTGAAATAGCACCCAGACCCACACCTTTACTGACATCCAGAGTACTCAGTATTTGAAACACACTCTCTTCTTACACCTCTAAACTTCAAACCTGCCCTATCTTTCTAGTATTAAAACCTACTTCTCCAGGGTGAAATACTCCAATAAAGTGTTCATTGAACAACTTCACTATGTCCTCTGCATCACACTCTATTCCCATTTTTATCCCACATCGTCATTCTTCCACAATCATTTCTCCTCATACTGGTTACATAGCTAAAAAATTCCCTACAATTTTCTTTGGATCTTAGTGCCAGTCTCTTCTCATATTCAAGCTTTGCCTTCCTCACCATATTGGTCACTCTCCTGGCCTGCATCTTATATTCTTTGTGTATCCGCCCTCCATCCCTCTCCTTATATCTCTTCCATAATCTCTTTTTCATCTGCAGTTCCTGTTTGATATTGTTTGTCATCCACTTTACACCAAATTGTGTCCTCTTCTTCACTCATGGAATACACCTTACTATTGCTGCTGACGAACTTTACTTCACAATTTCCCAAGCACTAATGATATCCTGGACTTCCAATTCTGCCCACCATGGAACTGCCCCTAGTCGATACCTAAGAGTATTGTAATCGCCTGCCTTATAATTCCACATACGTTCCCTTTTCTTTGATACACTTGCATGTCTATTAATCTTCCAAGTCAAAATTCCATGGTCTCTCCAACTGGTAGGAAAGATGTCATCTCACTTATTATCAGCTCTTCTGGCGCTATGACTAAATCCAAAACTCTTGAACATCAAGAATTCTAGAAATTCCATCCCCTTATTACTGCATGCATTTTCCTATTTCCAGCTTATACTGCTGTAGTTAAAATCTCCTATAATAATCATTCTTCTTGCACTTGCCAAGCTCAACTGTCTAAACATTTCCTGATTGAGAACTACTTTATAGGATATCAGCCATCTGACATAAATACTCCAATAAATGTTGGCAATTTAATTTCATATTTCTCTGAAAAACTGAATTGAATTCACTCATTGACATTTCATAGCATGAGGCATAAAATTCAAGTGAAAGTTCATAAATATGAATTTCATATATTGTAATTCAAACAAATGCTTTTTAACATCAAATGAAGGAAGTATACAGTTTCCCCTCATTTTGAGTTATAAAAAATGAGAATCAAGAGCTAACAACACATGCACAAATGAGTGTAATATATGTAGATTACTTATTGTAAACATAGACTGTATACAGCCCAGTCATTGCAGATACGCACCCCTTAATGAGATTTTAATGTTCAGAATAAATACAGTCCTTGAATTATCTTATTCTGGTTATGTTTTGCAAATTTATTTCTGATTTATCTTTTTGCTAACAGTAGAAGAGAGACAGTTTGGTTCTGCAGTCTGTTATTTCCTCATGGTGGCATATGGAATAAATATTTTCTATTCTCTGAAATCAGTGATTATTAAAATGCTGAGTTTTGTGATGTGTGTGTATATCCTCATCCATTTTTATGTCAATTGCAAGTATATCTCCCTGTAGTTTGGACAGCTTTCCTGTTACATTTGTGATTTTGGTGTGAAGCAAGAGGTTCTTAACATTCTTTTTTAAAGCCAGGCTATAATTAAAAAGTATAGCAAGAGTTTGTGGAATGACATTATGCATTTCCAAATTGAAAAACTGACTACTTTACAGAAGTAAAAGCAGAGGTGGGGTAAAAAAGAAGTATTTTTGTTTATTTGAATGAATTCTCAGTTCTTATGTTTCAAAATCTCTTGTACCTCTCACCTAAGAATGTCAAATTTCTGGATCACTGGCTGTGTGTTTTACCGTGCTTTCATTTAGAGAGAATGTGTAATTAAATCAGCAGAAAAACAACTGAGAACATAAATGTGAATGAACTGTGGATATTTTCTATTCACAAATCAGTACTGATATAAAAATATAGAACTGTCATTTTATGACTTTGTATATTTGTCCTTGCTATAAAATTTATCTGTAAGGAGGTTTCACTTTTCTTGTTCTAAAAAGATAATGGGCAATCATATTTCCTCTGAGACAATTTTATTTTCTAAAAGAATACTAATATCTGATACAGCAATTATTATTCTTATTAACACTGCAGGACAGGCCTTCATAAAGTTGTGAGACTCATTATAGAGATATCATGAACCCTTAAACTCATTCACTGTCTGCATTTTTGCTATCCCCTGAGGTTACGTTCCATTCACACATCATAATACTGCACGAGTGATGCTTTTTGGCAACTAATATTTATTTTTAAAGTTTCATGAAAATATTTTTAAAAAATATGAAAGTAATCTCTTGAAAGAAAAAAAAAATGAACTTAAAGTTAAAAATCACTCAACATTTAGCTAGCAAAGGTTGGTCAATTGGTAGAGCCTCTGCTACTAATGGCTCAGCAAAAAGT
This sequence comes from Typopeltis vanoorti, assembly GCF_054136105.1. Classification (NCBI taxonomy): domain Eukaryota; kingdom Metazoa; phylum Arthropoda; class Arachnida; order Uropygi; family Thelyphonidae; genus Typopeltis; species Typopeltis vanoorti. Next base: position 48,867,214 of record NC_143572.1, on the reverse strand, counting down.
TAAGCAAGTTTGAGCGCGGTAAGTAGTTGGAAGGAGTATTGTTCGCAACTAGTAAGCAGGTTTTGGTGGGTTTGCTGTTCAACTGAAAACAGGTGTTGGGAAGCTGCTGCATGTGTTTTAACAACCTTAGTGAAAAGCAGAGAATTATTTAATAAAGTTTAGTGGATCAATATCCATTGGAAGTACCTGCTGAATAGGCAAAGTACAAACTGACTAAATGTGGGATGGAAGTTGAAGTGAATCACTGAAAAGAATGATAGTTAATTAGCTGACCTGCCCTCTTTTGAACAGCATCAAGAAGTTTAACTATTTAAGGTTGGGAAGATGGGATTTGTATAGAGTTGGTAGTTGAATGAGTGAAAAGAAGCATCTTGAATAGGATGCCAAGTTTTTAGAGGCTGAGAAAACTATTAATGTGATGTGTTTGTGCCATGTTAGTCCACGGAAAGAGATCTCATCCTATCTGTGTGTTATCAAGGGTAAGAAACACTGAAATTGAATGCGATGACTAGGTTATCTTCATCCCATTGGAGAAATGGAATTATGAGGAAGAGGAGCGGAATTTATGGTCATCTACAAAACTACATATAGGATTTATTGGTGAGTGAAGAGCCTCCGTAGCTCAGTCAGTATAGACGAAGCCCTTCGGTCGGAAAGACCTGGGTTCGATGCCTGTCCAAAATGTGAGGAACCTTTATCTGGTCTCTTTCGAGTAAAGGTGAGTTAGCTGGTCTCATATAGAGGTAGAGGGTTTTTTCCTCCCCGAAACCCTGTTTTTCGTCCCTCAGAACAACAAAGCAGCCCATGAACACACTCTGCTACAGTCAAAAATATATCCCCACCACCAGCAGCAGGCTCGGCAACAGGCCAGTTGAGGGTTTACTAACAAAGTCGCATCAATGTAGCACGTGGACCCTGCATTGGAAGCGGGATAAATGCATAGAGGAAGATTGGTGAGTGAAGAAAGGTGATATACAGAGCTCTGGATAACCTTCTGCACTGGTGGAGAAGGGTTAGAGAGATAATTGACTATCATCTCTCTGACTTCTCCAGAGAGATGATAGTCAATTAGGATAACTTTACTGTCTGGTTAGCTGTACTGCAGGAAGATTTCCTTTAGGAATAAAGAGGTCAAAGAGAACAGAGTATTTTCAGAATTTGGAGTGTAGTAAAGGCAAAATTCAGTAACATTTTCAGATGAATGCTACTGAATTCTTTATGCTTGAAAAGGTTAAAAACAGATAATTCTAGATCTAGATTTAATATTCTCTGCTCTGCCATGAAATATCACAAGATTTTTATAATCCTACTGATGAAATACTGTTAGCCTATAGTGCATTAGTATTAGTACTACACATGATAAGGGTGGGATAATATGAAAATTCTGCTTTATGGGCCAAGCATGAACATACAGCCACTGCAGTCCCAAAAAATCTCAGTTTTTATTCACTCTAAAACTATGATCGTACCTTAAATGAACTTCAAAAATAAGGCGTGGGATATATTTTGAGGATACTGAAACACATCAAATCTCAGACCAAAATATGCTAGATTAAACATCACAGCAAAAAAACAGAGGAAATCTTGGCTCTAGTTTACATCATCTATTGCTCATACAATTAACATAAAAGTGGTATGGAATAGAATCTAGTAAATGATGGGTAAATATGACAAATACCATTCATTGATTCTTGCATATAATGAAAATATAGTTGCTGACCCCAAAGGTAATTACAGACATCCTAAAGAGGTTTGCTGGAATATCAGCCTTGCATTCTAAATTAAAAATGCCAAGAATTTATAGTCTTGTTTGCATTGTCCAAGTGTAAGCAAAGTTTACACATGAAGACTGAGTATATAGTTAGACTTAACATTAATTGACTTAGTAGTCCATAATGTAAAGCACACATCCTTTTGGTGTGATAATGCTGTGCATTATTGGAAGGGCCACTACCCAGATTTTCGTCGACGTTTATTGAGATACTAAGCCAATTAATGTGAAGGCATTGGCCTCAGTATAGAAGCAGCATAGTCATGGAGAAACTTCACATGCAAACACAAAAATATAATTTCTTGGTATTTTTAATTTAATTTATAACAAGTGGAAAAAAAAAACAACTTTCTACCGCTTTATATTCCTCTGAATTTCTGATCCCCAGAAAATGACAAAGGGAAATCACAGCTTAATTTCTCTTTGAATGTCCAAGAACTATAGAATCAGCCATTTATTAAGAAGAAACTAAAAGCATCTCTTACTTAGGTATGTAAGTGCTATAGACCCAGCAATATTCATTATGAGATAATAAACATCTCTCCCCCCCTCCCCATCTTCCATGAATTAACTACTATTACTTCACAATAGCATTTTTACAACAAATCAATTTTCAGATTCATGGCGAAAGGCAGTTGCATTGTCTACTAGGAATATATCTAAAACTTGCAAACAATTATTACTATCCCTATTGCTCTGACTAGTTCTTTCTGAATGATCTTAGAAAAAAAAATCAATAGTGATCTGTGGTATCTGCAGTACAGCAGTATTTTTTTCCAATTCATTGTAGCTTCTATAGATATTGACTGACATCAAAGGTTTTATTGCTGAACCAAGTGGTTCAGCAATAAAACCCATCAGAGTTTTATTGCTAAACCCCTTGTGCTGCTGATTTTGGATATGGTAAAAGTTAATGACACAGGCTTAAGGTATGGTGTGTAAAAACCTTTATTAACTTAGGGAGGTTCTTATTTTTATTAAAATCTTTCTCTCTGACTGAACAGCTCATGTTGAAATTTGAACTACACTTACCAAGAGGAGGGTGTCCCCCTGAGTATAGCATAATACTTTTTTTTTTTTTTTTGGTATGTCAGCATTAAATCAATAATTGACAATGTCCTCTGCCTATAGGCAGTGATCTTTATGTTAATGGCTTTTTGACTGTTGAAGTTTGCTGCCACTATCATTTCTCTCATCGAAAGATGATTACAGCATGCTAGGAATAATCATACTTCACGAACAGTGAATTATGATTATTCCTAGCATGCTGTATAAATGGTTTAGGTCTTCAGAATTAAAAAAAAAAAAAAAACATGCAGCAATCCCTCAATTAATGCACCTCTAAAATTTGATTAGTGTACCTATGGACATCTACAAAATATATGTTACAGGTTTAAAAAAATCACTCACCAGGACGAAATAATTTAGTTACTGATTTAAAACATTTTACAATGTTATTTTTTAATGGCATACTACACTATTTCCATTAGCTGGCCGAGTGGTTAGCGTATCCGCTCTCCAGCCAATATGCTGCAGGTTCGAATCCTGCATAGGTATGGATGTTTGTGATTGTCTTCCACCTTCATACATTCCTTCACCCAAGTATAGATATTCTTTTTTTTTTTTTTCTTTCTTTGAGTGCCATCTCCTATTGGAGGTTGGCGACCACCTTGGCAAATTTTGAGCGATTCTCAGCTATTCTGAGCAGTCTCTCAGAGTTCATACCAGTCTGATGTCTGCCAGCCAAGATTTTCGTCGTCTTCCTTGTCCTCTTCTTCCATTTATCTTAAAGTATAGATATACTCCCCCAATATGGACTGGGTCACCATGGGAGTAGTAGATCCAAAACCTCCCGCAATGGGAGAGGCTTTCACCCTACAGTGGGTAGAAAAATAGGCTGTTCATCATCACACTATTTCCGTGTACTTTAAATGGTGGTAAATGTTCCAAATTTATCTTCAAAATTTATGTCTGCTAATTGCATAGCATTGTGCTAATCATATCTCGTGTCTCCTTTGCAAATGTTTTCCTTAAAGTATTTTCCCAACCATTAATGAGTAAAAGAATTAGTGAGCAAAAAAAGTGAAAAAGATTCGAAAAGTAATCTCATTGGAAGAAAAACTTGAAATAATAAAGAAAAATTAACAAGGCGAGTCCAAAGCAAAGATAGGACAAGAACACAAAATGGGTGAATCAACTATAAGAGCAATTTTAAGTAAAGCTGCTGAATACAAAAAGAAAGGTGAAGCTGCTTCAAGTTCATTGTGCATGCAGGCCACTCAAAATCAAAGTATTATAATGATTGAATTAGAGAGACTTCTTTCTACATGGATCAAAGATTTTGACCAAAAACGGATCCCGCTAAGCACTGACCTTATTAAATCAAAAGCATTAAGTCTCTTTGCAACCTTAAAAGAAAGGGCTATCAATAATAGAAAAGAAGAATTCCATGCTAGTGCCAGGTGGTTTGAACATTTCAAAAAGAGAAATAGCCTACATATTGTTTGAATCACAGGCGATGCTGCAAGTTTGGATAAGGAGTTGGTCACAAATTTATCCAGAAAATTTGGAAGAAGGGGACTATTGTGAATATTTAAATATTCAAATATTTAATGTCAATGAAATCAGCCTTTTTTGGAAGCAAATGCTTTCCAAGATTTTTCTGGCCAAATCAGAGAAATCTCAGCCTGGTTATAAAGTTGCAAAGTCAAATGAAATTACTGCTAGCAATATGCAAGCCATTTGGAAGCACATTCTTCCACATTGTGCAAATGATTTTAGATGCTTTTCAAATGAAATGGATAATGTTGTTGAGGAAATTGGTGACATCGGGCATGAACTGGGTTTTGATGAGATTGACAATGATGACATCCAAGAGTTAATTAAGCTCCTGAAGAATATGAAGAAAATTTAACCACTGACAGTCAGCCAAAAGAGATTTCACAGAAACAATTTGAAAATATTTTTCATGCAATCAAAGTTTTTAAGCAGTAATGCTTGGAGGGTGATCCTGATAAAAAGAGAAGCAGTCAGATTTGCAGAAGAGTAAAAGAGGCAATAGGGCTATACCGTCATTTGTATTGGGGGGGGATGCCTTCCAAACTTTGTTGTGTTGTTATGTTCCATCAAGTTGTTTTCAGCTCCTGGTGATTCTGTGAACATAGTCTCCATTCAGATCTGTCCCTGGCCACCATATCTTTCAGGGATTTCCAGGCGCATTGCAGTTACTTCTTTAACTCCATCCACCCATCTAATTCTTGGTCTTCCTCTTCTACTTCCATCAACTTTAGCAAACATGATCATTTTCTTCAGACTGTCATTTGGTCGCATAACATGTCTGAAGTATGATAATTTTTGCTTGATGATAGCTTTGAGGGAGCAATCTGGCTTTATTCTGTCTATCACTGATTTATTGGACTGCAAAGCAGACCAATAAATCACATCAACTATGTTAGCTCAATTCTTTGTTAAGAAGTAGAATAATAAATTTATATTCTGAATATATTTTATTTCAGCTTTGTGGTTTTCCTTTAACTAGGCCCTGAGACATATCCTAATTCTTTTCTAAAAATAATTAAGGGTCAAAAAAGAAATTTGAGGAATGAATTATAATTTTTCCCATAGGTTATTATATTTGATTAGTGCGTTTTTGATTAATATGCCTGTTTTAAAGAACACATTAATCGAGGGATTGCTGATTTGCACTTATACTAAAAATGCAATCTTTAGCCTGTCTTATAATTTAGGCATGAACATCCCACTAGCAACAGAAGCCAAGTTCTCCACTTTTTTTTGACAAAAGAAGCTTGCATTTTTTACATACATCAGTTAAGAATAAATATGAATGAATAGCCTGAACAATTATGGTTATTTTGAAATGATCCAAGATTTTGGAAGCAGTTACTGCATAACGAAAAAAAGAAAAGAAAGAAATAAGATACACTGTGCAGTTGAAAGATATTAATGTATCACTGGGCTGCACTCACCAGGTACAAAAAACACTTTAGGAAAACATCTTTTTGTCAGCAGTCTTCTACTAATGTAATGGGGAAAAAATTGTTATTAAAGTCCAGTATCTCTAGTCTTAAATATAGGGCTTTAGTATGAAAAGTGGGTTGTTTTATGGAAGAAATGTTACAGATGACAGTATATTCACAGTTATCGCAGTTGAATCAAAACATGAATAAGGTAGACAGCTTCAGATTTCCATAAGAGTTAGTAGGATTTGGGATTGTTGATGTTAATAGTTATTAATGAGTCTTTAGAAGCTTTACAGATGCATTCAGAAAGACTTCAAGCAGATAATTATTAAACAGAGCACTTTTTTTCCTCCTTCACTTTCAGCATTCCTTAAGTAGCTTCTTTGAGTAAGATTAGTTTTTAAGTTTACAGAGCTTTGTATTCATATTGTAATGCAGCCATATTTCTGTACATCAGTTACATAATGTAATTGATGAAAAAGAGAGGCTAGTAGGCCTCTTTCTCTGTTTCCATCTGCAGAATTGAATGTGGTAAAAGTGCAATAAAATAATTTAGGATATCTGAAGGATAGTTGGATTATTTTTATAATAATTCATATTTATAAAGGTTTTCTCAATAATCTTGTGATCTTTGCAGGAAATTATATTTGCCATCAGAAGATCAAGAATGCTGCAGATATGACCATGAAAAGTAACAGCTCTCTTGTGTGGGAAATCCACTTGTTCAATAGAGACTTAGACTGCAGGCAGCATTTATCTGGTGTGTTGATAGCTTGAAGAACATTGCAGTTGATCATGACTGAATAAGCTCAATTTTTGCTTTGATAAGCCTTCCTTCCACGCATTCCTTGTCTAACAGTGGGCTGAATTGTAAGTAGGATATCTGTACCTGTTAGAATAGTATATATTAAAACTGGATTATGTATATCTGTGTGTGTATGTGCACGTGCATGCATTTAACTAATTTTTGATATGAAAAAAGGTAAACGCAACTATTGCAAGTTCTGAAGAAGTGAAAAAGGCTTTAACCATAGACATACTTGAAATCTCATTCCTGACCCTTCTGTAGTGGCCCACCTATTTTTGGAGTTGTGCCTTCATCTGCCTTATATACTTTCAAAGATGGAGTGGACAGGATCATGTTCTGCGGTTGAAATTACATTTACCTCTTGTACATTTTCAGTTTCTCCTTCCTGAAAATACATCAGTTATCTTTGTGAAAAACTTGTTTATAGAAATGAGGATATGTTGATTTGTCATTTGGGTGTACCAATTTGTAGTATTCTGTGTGACATTAGATTATAAATTTGTTGCTTGCAAATCAGTGAAGCAGAATTGTCTAAAAAGCGTGTCACAAATTAAATTTGGTATATTATCAATTTTTTTTTTCTCTATACATGTGTGTAACTGTAAAAACATCAGAACATCAGATTTTTAGTGCCAATAAATCTTAATTTTCTTTGTCATTAAAGTCTCATGACATGCAGACAGTACTTAGATAACTAATGAACACTCTAAAAAAGATAGTGAAATAAATTTATCCTTTATCATTACAGATAATCTGTTAGTATGTGTCTTTTTTATCTGTTTTTCCATTACACAATTTTCTTTATACTTTACAGGGAATAATTCATTTTATTTATATCAATGTTGACTCAATTAATTAACAAGAATGTTAAGTTCCAATCAAAAATTAAAGGATTAAACAAATGGTAACCTCATTTCAATATATTAGTGATTATCTGGACAGCCACTTCAGATATCAGGTTGGAACAATTTTCCTTCTTAACTGAAAATGTGATGCTAAAAAAGTGGCCAGTGTATATTGTGACATTTGATTTCATTGGATTAAACAGTGACTCAGCACAGATATTAATATATAGAGGATATATTTTGGCAACAAAATTACGTTAATTTGAAAACAATAACACCTGTTTTCTTTTTTTTTTTTTTCCTCTCTCTCTCTCTCTCTCTCTCTCTCTCTCTCTCTCTCTCTCTCTCTCAGTAAGCAGGATAGCCATATCATAGTCAGTTATTAAAATCATCTATCACCAATTTATGGTTTCATTTCATTACCAGTTGTGTCTTTTATTGAACTTGCCTCTTCTGCCCTTCACTTGCTCAGGCTTTAACAGTACCATGGAAGCACTATCAGAGAAGACATAAGGCACAAACAGTCACAGACTGTTTGTGCCTTATGTCTTCTCTAACAGTTTTGTCATTTAGTCAAATTGCCCTCTTCAGAATAGCATCAGAAATTTCTATAGAGGTTTTTTGCATACCACCCCAAATGTAAGAACAGTATTTTAAGAGAAGAAAAGGGCATAATTTTTCTGAAGATCAAGGAAACTGAATATGTTTATGACTGGAAATACCAACCCAGGAAGAAAGATTTGATCTTGTGTGTGAGAATATGGATGTTGTTGAAAATAAGGAGAGATGGAAGGCAGGAAAGAAGATAGGATTGTTTTGTTAGCACTGAAGGTGACCCAGTTGTCTTCTCTCCAGTGAAAAATGATATTTTAAGGTATTGGTTAAAGATCTTGATGCTTAAAATGTTTGAGCATTGCTATCTGCCATGACATTCATTCAACAGCCAAAACAGGAAACTGGCTGTCTGTTTACAGAGTTCAGAAGGTAGCAGACCTTTATGTTAGACTCAATGATATGTTCTGGAAATGCCATGAACACTGGCACAGGTTTTTCCAAACCTTTCCATGATATATGTCCTAAGATGTGGTAATGTAGATATGGAGATCTGTGTGGACTGATTGCTGAATGTCAGATTTTTATCTACTTTTTTGAGAGACGTGCTGAATATAGGCTTGCTTTCATGGTATGAGGTAGCATCCAGCAGAGTGTCATCTATTATTATTATCATTATTAAAAAAAAAACTTATAGCAAGGAGATATATAACTCTATCCAAAGTAGTCATGGCATGAATTTTTGTTGTAGCTGAGGCTTGGATGTTTTACAAACATCCATGCCTCAACATGAGATTCCACTCTACAGCCTTCTTAGTAAACAGGCAATAGATACTAACCCAGCTATCAAGTCAGGCAAGCAGAATGGAGTATACTTTTGTCAGCAAAATAGTGGTGGAGAGGATTTGAGATCGTTGAGACCTCAAATGGTATATAATCTATAGAAGAAAGAGTGTGCATAAAAACATTGAACCCTAGGATACTCCCGCATTAGTGGAAAAATGTGAAGAGAGGATACCATCGATATTGTTAGCTGAGAACATATCTATTATTTAATTTTAAATTATTCACTTGCAAGTAAATTTGCAAATTTGGTGTAAAAATCATCAACAAAAAGACAGACTTGTGAATGTAGGCAGGAACACTGAATCAACTGCATCCTGAATGGAGAAAACCAATAGAGCAAGTAAAACATGAGAAGACAATTTGGTTGACTAACTCCCAAATAAGGTTTTGTTGACCAAAGTATGCATGTATGAATTAGTATAATATATTAAGTATCTGAACTTTAATTTTTTCAAATCCCACTCTATAAAAAACTATAAGTATTATTATTTCAAATCATTAAAATTAAATAAAGAGAGTAAAATCAAAATATGTATTTCAACTCTTTCTTCTCTCTCACTATTCAGTTTAAGGAACTGTACACAGAATAGATGATCAATAAATCCAGAAGCCTATATGCTGTAAATGGGTCTTATCATTGATGATTTAAATTGAAGTGTTTATGTGAAAGGTAAAGGCTAATTTATTTTTATCCATGAAAAGTTTACCTAGATTTTTAAGATATCTGACAACTTACACACATCTTGGTTTTGCCATGAAAGAAAATGCAGCAGATGAATTTTGCAGGTGTTTTTCAGGAATGCTCATGTGATTCGTTTTTATTTTAATCAAATGGTATGCCTATATGGCTAAGAATTTCTTAAGAAACCCCCATTGTAACTGAGGATTTCTTAACATGGGGCTTTTTAATTTAAAATACTTTATGGATCTCTGCATATAATATGACATGAATAGGATATCCAGTACAGAAATTTCTCATATTTTTCATGCTCTACAAAAATGTGAACTCTTAGTAATATAAAAATATTTTAGATGGTTAACTCTAAAGTAAATGAATTGCAACTTTTTGAGAAGGATGAATGTCAAATGATAGTGACATTTGATAGAGCAAGAATGTTTTGGCAAACATTAATCCTGCAGTATTGATGAAATTATTGTACTGCTTGTTGCATGTTTAAGACAATGCTTTTGATTAAAAAAAAAAAATTGATTGAAACTAATTAACTGTATATAATTGAGGAGTGTCAGTTCTCACTAGAGCAGATACCATATAACAAATTTACTCAGTGTAACAAATTACCCAATAATAAAATAATACTGTTCTTAAAAAATCACCATGGTAAACTTCTTGTTACAAACTATCCCTGTAAGTTGACTACAGCATACTTTCTGAATAATAATGAACTATCATAAAAATAGTCTCTTGATAAAACTTCACAGCAATAGCAACCGTTTTTATTTCAAAGGTAATTCACAATAACAAAACCTCCACATATTACATCTTTTGATCACTGTCAGTTTGCTGTGGTGAGACCTCTCTGTATCAAGTTTATTACAATATTTAATAAACAATAAATTGCATGATAACCACAGTAATTAACTTTAATGAAATGAAAGTACTGAAAATAACAATAAATTATCAGTGCGTAGAAACAAGCAAATCAAAGAAACGGGAATACAAGCAATTATCCAGTAAGACCCATTGTGAATCGTATTGACTCTCCCACTTATAGAATTGCTAAATTTCTGTCACGTTTATTAACTGCCCATACTGGAAAATCCAGATTATTCATCAAGAATTCCACACATTTTCATGAGAAAATCAAGGATATTCAAATACAAGAATTGGATTTGTTAGTCAGCTTTGACATTGTTTCCCTCATTACCAACATTCCATTATCTGACACTGTTAATTTACTGTATGATGATTACACTCCTGATATTGCAAAGATTTTTGAATTTGTTATAGAATCAGGATATTTCAGCTAGAAAAACAAGATCTATAGACAAGTTGAAGGCACTACCATGGGTAGCCCTCTGTCTCCACCTTTGGCAAACTATTTTTTGAACCATCTGGAAGGTATCTTGTTATTCATTCATCCATCCCCAATTCTCTCACTGGTTTTGTTATGTTGATGATGTCTTTGTTGTTTGGCATTATTCTGAAAATGAACTTGCCACTTTCCTACAACAGATCAATAGCATTCACTCATGCATTCAATTCACCATGGAAAACGAAAAGGCTGGTAGTTTACCATTCTTGGACATCCTTCTTATGCACACAGCCTCTGGTAAGGTAAATATGGAGATCTTTATAGACAGTGTTTATCGAAAACCTACTTTACTGGCAGATACATTCATCAAAAGTCTGCTTATCACACTTCTAAAAAAAATTAGTGTTATCAAATCTTTAATTAATGGTGCACATAATGTGTGCTCCTCTCCCTCAAGCTTACAGTAAGAACTTCTCACTATCAAAACATTAATGGAATTTAATGGTTACAATCAGTGATGAGCTATGGAAATTTTAACAAAGGGCTCGCATCGTCGAGCAAAAAAAAAATAAAAAAAAAAAAGAAAGAAAGAAAAGCTGTATTTCACACAAAAATTTTTATTAATACAGCTTGTGCACAAATTCCAATCAAAAAGTATGAGAGGACAATCAACCTCTAAAGGCTATCATTTTTAAACAAATATTATGATCTAAACATGAAATATTTGCACACAATCAACTTATCTTACATATGAAAAACATTTTTTAACTATCAAAATATAATAAGAATGAAATCTTTTATAAAACATTTGATTGGCTACTGGTTTTACCATACGATTGGCTACCAAAAGCGAGAAGGGTAAAGATAGCGCATGCGCTTATATTATTTTCAAACTTGGGCACATTCGTTATAGAGAAGTTGAAACAATAATTCCAAATAATCTATACACTGCTGAATAGACTAATTTTTGTTAGGTTACTGTATGAGTTTGTCACTTAATGTTTCAAAAAAAAAAAAAAAAATTTTTTTTGAAAAAATAAAGTAAACAAGAAGAATAAGGGGCTCGCAAATTTGAGAAAAATTTAACAAAGGGCTCGTGCGAGTCCCTTATAGCTCACCACTGGTTACAATCCTAATCAAATCCAGCAGATAATTGATTCCTGTGTTCCAACACCTCAGGATTCTTCAACAGACTGCAAGGTTCCAGTCCCTTATATTTCTGGCATCTCTGAACTAATTGGTAGAATTTTGAAGAAGTATAATCTCATTCCCACATATTTTCCTATCAAAATTTCTCATCTGTTGCCATCTGCAAAAGACAAACTGTCATCTCTATCATTAGCTGCCATTTATCGGATACCTTGTGAATATAATCTAACATACTTTGGGCAGACAGGTCATTCTGTGGAAAAAGGAATTAATGAACATCAGTATTATATTGAATACATGAAACCTCAAAAGTCTGGTCTGGCATAATATGGCATTGACACTAACTAAACACAGTATCCAGTGAGATGAAGCAGATTTAAATATGAACGCCTTTTATGTTGGCCAAATCTAAATCGGAACGATTGTCTCTCTCAGATTCTTATTTTATGTAATCATCAAAAATAGTTCTTAATAATATTATTTATTAATATTAATTTCTAGCACACAGCAACAGTTTTTAATTGGTAATCCACCTACTGCTGTATGTACCTTGTATTCTCATTTCTTTGATTTCTTGTTTCTACACACTGATGATGTGCTGTTATTACAATTTCAGTACGAAATATCTGTACTTTCATTTCATGAAAGTTAATTACTGTGGTTATCGTTTAATTTATTGTTTATAGTCATACCACAGATACCTTTAAAGATTGGACAACATTTAATAAGTTTATAATTTGCACTAAAAGTAGGAATTTTCTATAAAGATACTTATAAACACATGCCATGTATATCAGTGCATGATCGCCACATTTATTTTAGCTGTTTATAATCTCTGCATTACAGTAAACAAACAAAACTTGATACTGATTATATGGAGAGAACAGTGGCATTGGGCACATATTTCATATAATAGGTTTTCATGTATTGAAAATAATTTGAAAAAAGAAAGGCAATACAGTGAGAAACATAAATTTAGATGTAGACATCTGTTGCTTAATCAAAGGTTTTAATATTCTTGAAAAATCTTTTTATTAGAGAGAATTTCATTATTTAAAAAAAACAGTTTCCCATGAACTTTTGCTATGTGTAGTAGGGAATATCAGGACTTCCAAAGAACTATACTGCTCAAAACAATTAGGGGATATTTTGGTTTTCTTGTAAATTATAAAGTTATAAAAATAATTTACAAATGTAATGCAAAAAATGGGCATGCCTTCTAGTTGCTGACGAGACCACTGGGTACAATTCTATGCCTCTCTCTCTCACACACACACACAACCTTCTCGCAAACATACTGTAATCAATATAGAGATGAAATTATGGATAATAAAGAAATATGTAGGTGGACAAAGCTTATCAGGTATAGTATATGAACTCAGTATTGCCCTGTTGACAATAAATACCGTAAAGGATGCCTCGCAGATAAATGAACATACCAAGGAACAGCCAGCATGAAAACAACCATAGTAACAAAAAAATGTGCAGGTGCACTAACAGAGATGGAAATACTGCTAATGATATGGGCTTTATAACAATACAGGCTAAAACAAGAAGTTTATTTGAGGATCTTAAGGGAAATATCCTAAAGGAACACTGTCATCTGCTGCAAGCAGCGGTTTGCATGTTTAAAAGTCTTGAGGCTGCTAGCAGTGATACTGAAGCAGCCAAAAATTTTCTTGAGTGGCTACAATCCATAATCAGTGAAGGTCCATATTTCCATGAGCAAATATTTAACATGGATGAAACAAGCCTGTTTAAAAAAAAAAAAAAAAAAAAAAAAAAAAAAAGCCATCATGCACCTATATTTCCAAAGATAAAAACTATGCCAGGACACAAAGCATCAAAAAACAGAGTAACACTTTTGCTCGGTGGAAACGCATCTGGAATATGCCAGTTGAGCCCAATACCTGTTCACAACTCTGAGTTGCCAGCATTGAAATGTGGTCTAATTGTAAAATGTATTTGGTATGTTCAATATTTAAAAATTGTCCAACTGGTTATGGTATAAAATGTATCTTTTATGTATTTAATACAGGATGTTTACCTTTTTTTTTTACTATTTAATATTTCTGCATTGCATTACATGTTTATTTTTTGCATGTGTTTGACATAACAAAGTCTATTATGAAAAGTCAGGAGAAGGAGGGGGGGGTTAAGTAAGTCAGATTGACTTACTTAAATCAACTTGCATAAGGAGTTTTGGAACATTCTATTTACATACGTCAGGATGGTATCATCCTAACCTTTATCCAAAGAGAGAGCCTGATCTGGCATTCTTCTCCAACTCCATAGATGATTTCTGGGTTAGCTGATATTCAGCCAACCCATAATACTAAAATACATTTGGTTTACAACCTTTTATGAGTGGGATTGTCATTGGAGGGGGAGGTGGGGATCAACAGAAGATGAACTATGATTAGTTCTCCTCATTACTTTTTAGACTATATGGTCTCAGTTTCTAGTTTCAAGTCATAAGCAATTCCTGATATGTTTAATAGTATAAAGTGTAATTAAAGTGAATATTATTATGGTTCCATTGAAGTGACTCTAGTCTTAATACAAGTGAACACTTAAGAGATAAATGCTGATATATATGAACTAAATTGCTTTTCCTGAGGAAAAGCAAATTGTTACCACTGTAATTCAACACGTACAGTTCAACCTTCAACATATATGGATGCATCTCAAATGTTGCTCAATTATAGGACATGTCACATAATACTCACAAGCAATTTTTTTTTTGCTCTCAATGTCAGTTACAAGTGTTAGGGCAAAAATGAATGGTAAAACTTTGCTGTTGCTTCTGTATGATGTCAAGGGGTGTCTGTATATCCAGATGATATTATCCTAACATTATCTGGCATTCTATCACAACCATTTGATATGCATAATAGTGACTATGCAGTGAATGTATCAGGAGTGACATCATTTCCTTACTGATCAGATGAAACAAATAATGCAGTATAAATTTTCAATTAAAAAATAAAAATATATATATGAAGTAGTAAAAAATATATAGAAGTAACAATTATACCATTTCATGTTATACAGCCATGCAGTCATGATTTCTCTATACTTACTTACTTTCCGAGTCCGGAATACCAATCATATCCTCTCCATCCAATAAACAGCAGCTTGTATCGCCTTGTCATTGACCATCAGAATGTCATGTGGAGCACACATCGATTAGATGTGGGTAACATAAAAGATGTTCGTCAGTTTGGGCGTCTCCGCAGTCACAGCTGTCATCATCTGCATAACCCCATTTCATCAGGTTACTTCTGCATCTGGACACTCCCACTCTAAGACGGTTCGGAGTCCTCCAGGTGCTATAGGGTAGGTGATATCCCTTGGTTAACTCTTCTTTAATTATGGGGGCTTCTTGAAGTTGAACCGATTCCCTCCATAGACCAAGGCGTCGCTCCTCAGGTTTATGGATCAGTGGTTTAGTTCTTTGCATAAAACTATGCCTCGATTTGAGTCAAGAAGCCGTGATGATATGGCCATACATTGGATGTCTTTCGTCCGTCATCTGCTTTTTACTTCTCCTTTCCATGATCAGACTACTGTTTTTCATTCTTCACAGCCAGATACTTGTTGTGATCTTGTTACAGAAATAATCCATATTGGAATGGAAGCTTTCATTGCTCACTCTGTTCAAAATTCCTGCTCTATATCTAAACCATGGTTTCCAAGAAATGTGCCAGGGCAGCCCACAAAAAGAAAACAGCCTGAAATAAATAGTAGTTTGAGACAGAGACTCCAGGTTCTTTCACATCCTACACATTTGCTGCAACACTTGTAAATCGTCATTAAAAGAGCTATTTCTGACTTTCATAGTGCTAATTGTAGAAACTTGCTACCCTTGCCAAAGTAGTTGAGCACAACGTTTGTCTCTGTGTTTCCTCCTCTTTCTCACCCTAATGGTAACATTGTATCACCACCTAAAGACGAGACTGACATCCTGGCTTCATTCTTCTCTTCCAGTATCTCCATAGATGACTGAGGCAAATCACCTCTTCCTTTGTCTACAACATTGTGTCACATGATCCTGAGCTGCCAAAAAAAGGTAGCTGGTCCTGATTGAATCCCACCTGTTGGGTTATCGTCTGTATACTATATTATGCTGAGCTTGCATCCACCCTTCAGCTTGAAAGAAAGCTTATATACAGCCAATTCTTTTTTTAAAATTTTTTTTTTTAAATTATAAATGTCCATCATCAAGCTGTCAACTTATTGCTCTCACTTCAGTTTTGTCCAAAGTAATGGAGAAGACGGTTATCAACTTTCAACTTCTTTGACACTGGAGCTGTCAGCTAATTAGTGACCACCAGTATAGATTTTGACAGTTTAGATCCACATAAAATCTCCTGGCCTGCATATCCACTTCTGGACATATATTATGGAAAGGTTTGAAGAAACCCATGGTAATCTTGACTAATAAAGAGCATGACTGCAACTTGACATTGTGTGGTCATTCTCTTTATCCAACACAACTGTCACTCTGTTATTAAAAGTTAATAAACTACTATGGCAAGAGCAGCCTTCACAAATCCATGCTGTCCTCCCCTATAGTGTATTATATTTTTATCCACCTATTCTTGAATTTTGTCTTTGACTAACTTTTCCAATATCTTTATGACCATTCCTGAGATACTTATTAGTCTTTATTTTGCTGGTGCAATCTTGGAGCCACATGTATGCAAAGGAGCTATTTTACCCTCCCACTACTGTCTTGGGATTTTACTAGAACCATGTTTTCAATTAAACAGTCCAGTCAGAGACAGTACCAGTTCCTTTGCACATTATCATAATATGCAAGCTGATACTTCATCTAAACAAATCCCTGGGCTGTATTTATATGGAGAATCTGCATGGAGAATATTCTAAGTACTTCCGGTTCATCAGCCTCTATTCTGCATTCAGTCTCTAGTCACATCATCACTTGAAAATCTTGTTAAAGTGAGGTCACTCGGTAACTATTTTGCTCACTTCTCTCATCTTAATACCATCAGCACTCATTAAAGTTATCCTTCCATAGTCATTCTTCCTTTTACTTGCCATATGGCAAAAGAACTGTTTGGGATACTTATAGCCGCTTTGGCTAATTTCTTCTCATAATTTAATTTTGTGTAATTTAATATCATATTATCCCATAATAATTATGGGATTCATCTGCACTTATTGTTAATTTGGTGATGCATGTCTTCCACATCATCCCCTGCATTTCCTGCCCCATGGCCTCTAACAGGAATCAACTATATATTTTGTCCAATTGGCCTCTGTCTCACACCACATTGTCTCAAATGAACTGAAAATTCTTCCTTCCATCAAATTTAGTCCATAGGTCTACAAAGTTCACACCATTCTGAAAGAATAATGTGAACAATCATTATCCTCCTCTTCATTAATGCACAGCCTGGTTGGCTGAGTGGTTAGTGTATCTGCTTTGCAATTAAGAGAGTGCAGATTTGAATTCTGTCGTGGACATGGATGCTTGTGATTGTCTTTAGGTGAAAGAAGATGAATTTCATTTCACTGTGTAGACTGCTCTGGAGAAAGGACATATTAGAATCACTATTTTCTGGTATTAAATCACACACAAAGAAGGCAAAAAGAAACTGTTTTAATTCGACTAGTTTCATGGATTTCATTGCCCTGTGTGAGACCCTATTGCTCTTCTTCCAATAACTCTTTCATTCTACTTATACAATATTTTTTCACATTTCAAGTCATTAATGCTAGCCAAAACAATCAGTTTTTTTATGTTACTTTCTTGCATCTTGACAGATTCACTAATATTATCAATTTTTCCACCTGGGAAACATTATTTGGTCATAGCTTGTATTTTTTTAAGGAAATGGAAATGTATACTAAAATATTAATTATAAAAAACTTTAATTAATACTTTCCTGTATTTCAGCAATGTTACACTGCCATCATCAGGGATAACAAAAAACAATGATATGTGCATGCTATTTCGTTTGGCAAGGAAAATTCTACAAACAGATAGAGGGAACAGCCATGGGTTCTCCACCCCTGGTCAACTTCTTTATGAAGAGCTCCAAAGAAAGCCTTGAACTCTGCCCCACAAAAATCCACTGTCTGGTTATGCTACATGGGTTATGTGTTTTCCAATTTGGCCACATTGCCTGAATACACTTCACAATTTCACAAGACACTTAAACAGTAAACATCCCCAGGATCCAGTTTATCTTGGAAATGGAAAACAACAGCAGTCTCTCTTTCCTAGACACTCTGATTACATGCTAGCCTGATGGATCTCTGGCATTCCACCAGCAGAGAATGTATCTTGAATGGATTCCCTCCTCCCTCAACAATATGGGATCATAAAAACCTTATATAACAGGCAAAATTAATCTGTTTGGACAACAGAGCCCTAACTCCTGAACTTGATCATATCATTAAGACTTCCTTAGCCAATGGCTACAGCCCCAAAAAATAATGAAACAATGTAACAGCAGCACCCCTTCCCTCTCACTTCAAAGCAGAGATTACTCAAAATCCATCACCATTTAATATATCTGGGGCACATCCGAAAAATTAACAAAAATCCTAAGGCAATATGACCTTGCAACCAGTTACAGACCACATAAGAAATTGGTATCTCTTATCCACTCCACCAAAGACCAGTCACATCCCCTAGACCTACCAGGAGTATACCAGATCCCTTGCAGTTGTAAACTGTCATACTACAGCCCAACAGGCAGGACAGTTAATATCAGAATATCCGAACACAAGGACTATATCCGATTCCACCAATACAGCCACTCAGAATTTGCTGACCATGCTTTGGGCACCCACCACATGATGCACTGGAAGAAGGCCACTCTACACCACAGCAAATACAAGTATGAAAGACTATTCATTGAATCTGCCTCCTTGAAAAACTTTCCAAACCTCAATAAATTTGGATGCATGTGACTGCCCCAAATTTGGGGAGCATACACTTTAAGAATGTAAGTCTAACGGCCAGGACTACTAATTTAGCTCACTAGAGGGGGGAGGGGCACTGTTTAGGACTCTAGGCCTGTCTTCTGTTGCCTTTATTCCACCTCACTTGCTCAGTGTTAGCGCCTGCATGCACATATCATTGTTTTTTTTGTTTTTTTTTTTTTGTGATCCCTGGTGATGACAATGTCAATGTAACACTGCCGAAATATAGGAAAGCATTAATTAAAGTTTTTTATAATTAATATGCTAGTATATGTTGTCATTTCCTGAAAAATTATTTGGTCATGCTCTCCTCAGGTGCCCCTCTTATCACAATTGCCATAATTTTTTTTTTCTTTTACTCGCTTTTTTTTTTAATAATAACATGCACATTTAATTTACAAAATGCTATGTTTACTGTTCTTTTTTGCTAACTCTAAGCAATGTCATAAAGTAAATAATAAATCCTCTAATGCCATTTCATTTGCTATGGAGATGGACAACACTTTTTAGCTGTAACATTTTTTGAAAATCAGCAGGTAGTCAGTCAATCTCTCTAACTCTAACCAGTAAATGTTATGCCCTGTGTGTTGTGATCGATTTTGATATATTTTGTGAATAAAAACCTGAGTCTTCCAGAAAGGTGGGCAGAAAAAAAACTATTTGCTTGCACCAAAGACTGGCTATTGTTAAAGCAGCTGAAAACAGTCTCAGAGAAACGTTGTTGTAGTCAGCGACTACATTCTAATCTATAACAGTCTTTCTTTTGCAGTCTTCATATTATGATATTTTCATGAAACCACACAGACTGCAAGTCTTGGTATTATGATGTTTTCATGAAAACCACATAGGCTGCAAAAAAAAACAAAAAAACTTTATTTTTAACTCAACTGAAAATTATTTTGAATATTTATCATATTTTTCTTCCAACCAGCTGTGACTCAAGGAAATAGCATTGATACATTTCTTCCCCCAGCTGATGATAAAAGCAATTTTATCATTAGCTTGGGAAGAAATTGAAATGTATAAGAACTAATTCTTTTCCTGTGACCCTCTGATCATCAGTCATATCTCCATGCAGTAGAAATATAACAGATGACACACTCACAGGGAATCTGATATACACCAGGTCAAGAAAGTGGCATTTGCCTGTCATTGATAAGAGCCTCTGTAGATTAGTTCATATTGATAGTGTCTTTTGGTTAGAAAGAACTGGTTTCAAATCCTGTCAAGGATGCAAAGAAAGTTCATAGTTTTGTTTTTCCTCTCAACTGAAGGTGAGTTAGGCAATGGGAAACTGCTTTTTCATCCCATTAAACAAACAGATAAATCAGAAGAATGAATACTCATAATCATTAGGCATAATATGGCCTCATAATCTTACTAATTAGCCTCTTAACCATAACTCCAAACAGCAGCAACTTTTCCTGAGAGCAGTAGACAAAAACTCAAATTGAAGAGAGGTGGAAACAAGTTGAAACAACTTGCTTCCACCTCTTTTCAATTTGAGTATGTTGACCTTCAGTATCCTAGCAAAGTGCGTGAAATATCAAGAATCACAACTGTTTTCCCAATGCAAAGCTCATGTGGAGAACATTTATAATTACTCAAACATTCATCTAGTTTTAATAAATCCATTCCAGGTACCTTCTGATTTGTCTTCCTAATTATATATGAATGAAACAAGCAAATGCATATGATTTTCTAGTATATTTTTCTAGCAGATTCGTCTCCTTCTATCCAACCTCAGGCTCGTTGAAAGTTTTTCCATTTGGTTATACTATAAATTAAGGATACCAAGAAATTATATACGTGGTTTAATCCTTTATCCAAGTGTAAACAAACTAGTTTGCACCTGAACTATTTTCAGGACTGAGGCAACTCCTATAAAGAAGCTAATGACTTCACAGCACTTGCCTTAGTATCCCAAAATGCAAAGCACATCGCCTTGTGGACATGTAGAATGCTATGCATTATTGAAAGGATCATTACCCAGACCGGTTTCAACCTTTATTGAGGTCTCTTCAGTGGGAGTCAGACCCAGAAGTTATACTAAGGAGATGTGCTTTGCATTATGAGATATATAAACTAAGTATATAATTTCTTGGTATCTTTAATTTGTAGTATAACTAAGCAGAAAAACTTTCAACAACTTTCTCTCATCCAAGTATTTTAATAATAATGTGTGACACCTTTTGCCTACTCGTATATGAAAATATGATTCTGCATTACTTCAACCTTAGTATCACTTCTGGGTTTGACTCCCACTGGTGAGACCTTCCTGTTATACATGTCTGCAAAGAGATGTACTTTGCATTATGGAATACTAAGGCAAGTGATGTGAAGTTATTAACTTCTTTATATGAGTTGCCTCAGTCCTGAATAGATTAAGGGGCAAACTTGTTCACTTACACTGATAAAGGATTAAGCCAAGTATATAATTTCTTGGCATCTTTAATTTATAACCTCAGGTTTGTCCCTTATGGCACTACAATGATGCCAATTGCGATGACCTCTGAGATTTCAGATTTATACACCTTTTTTTTTCTATTATCTGGTGACTGTTTCCACTCTCGTAATCCAGACCTGCTCTTATAAAATATTTAAAATGAGAGAATTGATTTCTGCCTTCCACTGACAATCTCTGTTCTCTTTCTGAGTCCTGAATGTGCTATTGCACTCCAAAATAAAATTTCAGCATGAAATTTTATTTTGAAGGACAGCAGGAACAAAATGATGCTAGAAAATCACCAAATAAGCACACTATATACTTCTGTAAGGGCTAAATGTAATAATCTTGCTTCGTACTAAAATAACAATTAAGTACTTTGGTCCCTTTTTTTTTCTTTTTTTTTTTCCTTCCTTGTTTTGACCCCCCTAGCATCATTTTCTCTAACTCTTGAGTAGATAACTGAAGCAAATTACCACATAGGACACCATTAATTACTCGGTTGTAGAAAAATTCGCCATAAGATATTATGTATTAATTTTTGTAAATAATCAATGGATGATAAAGGGTATTATAAAATCATGAAAAAGGCAAATCTTTATTAAGGTGGATGTCAGCGATACATAACAATGAAATCATTTTAAAATTGCCCAAATTAAGAGAGGTGCTGTGTAAATAACTTTTTGCTGTGGATCGTCAGTTCAACAAATCCATCAGTAACATCGCTCATTGTAAAAAATGCTAATGCTATGAAGCATTTAATTTTCGTGTTGAATTCAGCTTCTGATAGCAGCTACAAACTAATAACAATTTTGCAATAAAGATTGTGTCATATGAAATAAACAACCTGTTATAGTTGTTGATGTAAATATGTTAGAAAAAAGCGTTGATAGTTGCTTTCTCGAAGTCAACCATTAATGTTTCGAGATCTAATGATGAACGTAAGCCCTTTAAGGCACTGAATAATCTGCTGTAAGTTAATTCTGAATTGGCAGGAAGCAAAGCAAAAAACATCCATGGAATCCTCAGGGATCTCATGCCAGTCCCAAGCCTGGATAAAGGAGGAGCGTCGACGCTCTGACCGTAACGAAAAAACACGATTATTATCTGATGCCTATACGATCAACAGCTACAACATGCCAGTTCGGACGTCGGCCGGATCAACAGGGTCCGCGATAGCGATCGGAGTTGGATCGAAAAGTGGAACACCGAAAGGAAACTGAACCTAAGAGAACCATTATCAGTAGGAACATGCAATGTATGGACACTTTGGATGTCAGGAAAACTAGAATTACTTCCCGAGGAAATGAAATATCGGTGTGGTGTACTAGGACTGGCGGAGATGCGATACATCATCAGGAGAGATAAATGGATGCGCAGTCATATTGTCAGGGCATGACACGAAGCATGGGTTGGCTTCCTTCTTAAAAAAAAAAAAAAAAAAAAAAGCTAGAGAGGCACTGTTAAGCTATAAACCAGTCAATGAACGAATCATAGCAGCAAGATTTCAAGCAAAACCATATATCAATTGCCCAGATATATGCACCCACATCTGACAGCACAAATGAGGATATTGATTTATTTTACAAAGATCTGACAGACAATAGAAACAATACCAAAGCAAGATGTACTAATTATTGAAGTAAATTGGAATGTCAAAGTCGGAATAGATAATGATGGTTGGGAAAGAGTCGTGGGAAAATATAGTTTCGGAGAAAAAAAAACTGAAAAAATGTTTGAATTTGCTGTGGACCATGAGATGATCTGTGGCACAAGATTCCAGCAAAAGGAGTGTAGAAATTGGACCTGGCAATCAAATGATGGGAAAATCAAGAACACGATTGATATGATTAGAAGAAGATGGATAACAGCAGTGTCGAACTTTTAAAGGAGGGATATAGACTCGGATCATAGTTTAGTGATTGCAAACATCAAGTTGAAATTAAAAAGAAAATATAAACCCCATCATTAGAAACGAAGAAATATAGCAAGAATAAGAGAAGCAGAAATAGGATGAAGGTTTAGAGGAGAAACTTAAAAGTGTGGATAAAGAAAAAAAAAAATTCGAATCTAAGAGCGAAAGAAGTAACGAAGGTTATAGAAGATGCAGTTGGAGAAACAGGATACCAGAAGATCAAGAAGAAATGGATTAGACAAGAAACACTGAAGTTAGTATAGGAGAAAAGAATGTTGAAGATACAAAGGGATAGAGGAGCAATATAGAAGAAGGTGTAATGAGGTGAAAAAAAGCAGTCAGAATGGATAAGATGAAATGGTTAGAAGCCCAATACAATAATATAGAGCAGTACTATGGAAAGCATAAAACTAGGGAGGTGTACAAAATGATTAGAACCATTAATAGAAGGTGGCAATCAAAACAGACCACAGTTAAGTACGAAAAAGGCAAAGTATTGATGAATAAAAATACAATTGTACAGCGATGAACAAGATACTATAGTGAGTTATATTGGGGGAAAAACTAGATTTAGATAGCGTTGGGAAAGTGACTGAAGAATTGAAGCAAATATCACCACCAGGTAATGAGTATGATATGGAATCGTTCGATTGGTATCGCAGATCTTGTTGATCCAGGCATCACATAACAATCGTGTTTTTTCTTTAAGGTCAGATCAACACTCATCTGACCGACCCTCCTCTATCAGGCTTGGGACTGGCATGAGACCCTTAAGGATTCCATGGCGGCTTTTTGTTTTGCTTCATGGCAAATCAGAATTAACTTACAGCAGATTAGTCAGTGCCTTAAAGGATTTACGTGCATCATTAATCCCAAAACAATGGTTGACTTCGAGAAAGCAACTATCAACGCTTTTTCTAACATTTGCATCAACAACCATAACAGGTCGTTTATTTCATATGGCACAAAATCTTTATCGCAAATTGTTGCCACTGGTTTGAAGTTATGCTATCAAACAGATGCTGAATTCAACACGAAAATTAAATGCTTCACAGCATTATTTCTTCCAATGAGCGATGTTGCTGATGGATTTATTGATCGACGATCTGCAGCAAAACGTTAATTATTTACGCAGCATCTTTTAATTTGTACAATTTTTAAATGATTTCCTTATGTATTACTGACATTCATCTTAATAAAAATTTGCCTTTTTAATGATTTTATAATACCCTTTATCATCCATTGATTATTTACAAAAATTAATGCAAAATATCTTACAGCGAATTTTCCGGCCATGTAATTACTCGTATGCCTCTTCTGATTCACCAGAAAGACGTCAGACTGTTCCTCCATTTGTGCTCCAGTACTGACACATCCTGTATCATCTACACAAGTATCCATATTAATTTCACACCATGGGAGCAAGTGTTTATACAGGTTGTTTATAAAATGGGAAATAAGTCGGCAATAAAGTTCTAATAAAAGTTAGAGGAGTAAATGGATGGCATCAATGGTTCACATTAAAAATGATATTAGGAAAGAAGTTCACATTTTAACATTGAGGAAAGTGAGCAAAACTGATCTTAGATGGTATGTTCATGTTAAACAGAATGGAAGAGAAAATATTAGCAAAACAGATGTGGTTATGTGCAAAGAACGATCTGTCATCAGATTTCTTTATTGATGCCGGAGTGTGCCTTCGGAGTGCACTACCAGCCACAATTTTCTACCTATCCTCAATGACCATCATATCATCGAATCCCATCCTCAGTGAAACTGAGGATGGGATTCGATGATATGATAAGTATATTATTATGAACATTGACCTCCATGGAGTCATAGACTCATCGTGGGAGGTACTATTGTACATAATGCTCATCAAACTGTGCCTTAAACTCATTCAGTGGGTCTACATTCACAACACAGGCAATGCATTCCACTCAAACCACTCTCTCCATTCAAAGAACCTGCTCCTCACTCCTCTGCTTACATCCTCATATCAGTTTCCATCTATGGCTTCTTGTTCTACTCCTCTCTCCCATTTTATGAAAAGTCTCTTCCATGTTAGCCTGATAACAACCCCTGACTAGCTTATATGTCTCAATCATATATCCCCTCCTATTCACTTCTGTCAATCTGTCCTCATACGCCATATTCTTAAGACCACTGACCACCTTTGAGAATCTCTGGACCCTCTAAAATATGCTCATTACCATGAAAACCCAGTGACCAAATCTGTGCACAATAATTCGTATGAGGCCTTGATCAGGCCTCACATGAATTATTGTGCATAACCTTATCACCAACTTTATACAACGGAATAATTTTATCTTCTTTCCATTCCCTTGGAACCAGTGCTGTTGTATGACTAATTAAACAGACATACTAATGTTACTGCCATTTCTTTGGAATTCCCTTAAGATGCATGGTGATATCTCATCCAATCCTATTGCCTTATTGACACAAGGTTATTTATTTCCTTCCTGCTCACTCACGATTAAACAGTCCTCTACACTTAAGTTCCTCATGATTCCACCCCTGATGAAGATGAAACAGCCTTATAAGTTGATCACTGAATACCTTAACAATGTCTTCTGCTGCAGTTACCATTAACATTATCTCATCATGATCATTCGTCCTATTTTCCATATATATCTAAAAAACTTGTTTTCCTTCGCCTGATTTGCCAGTTTCTACTCATAATGCACTTTTGTTTTCCTTACTAATTGAGTCACTCTCCTGGCTTGTTCTTTATACTCTTCATGTAATTTATTATCACCATTATTCAACTTGTGCTGCCTCCAAAGTGCCTTCTTTCAGATTTCATGCTTAAGACCCTCATTAATCCATCTTATTTAGTCTTTTGGCCTTCAAAGTATATTTACACATTGTTGCTGCATTTATTTCCTTACTAATCTCCAAGCTGTCTCTTAATCATGTCATAATCACCAGCCTTGTATGTCCACATGTATCATTTCCTCACAGAAGTCTGCACATAGCCACAACCCAGGAGATCACTTCATGATCACTCTCACCAACCGGAGGAAGCGCCAGAACCTCACTCACAATTACATCTTCTGGTGAAATGATCAGATCTAAAACTCGATCCTTGTGTGCCTTCCTTTCCATGCTGCTTAAGATAGTTATCTCTCAAGAACTTCAGAAATTCATTTTTCTTATTCCCAATTGCTATCTCTTCATTCCATTCAATACTGCCATAGTTAAATCACCTATAATAATTAATTACCCTTTTTTCACTAATCCAAATTGTTTATACCTTTCTTCACCACCACCCTCCACATTCCCAGGAATATAGCAACATATAACTGAATAAATATATCTTCTTCTTAATCCCCATGTTACACCATACTGCCTCATAACCATGGCCACTATTTTCTCTATCGTGTCTACCTTATGCAGACATAATCCTATGCTTTCATCAGCAGCACTCCCCTCCTGTACTGTCCTTTCTATCCTTACGAAAAATACTGTATCATCCTATTTCTAATCCCATTAGGATATCGTCTTTTCAATCATGTCTGACTTATTCCAACAATTTTGGCAGAAATAAATTTGATCAGTGAAATCATTTCATCTCTCTTATTTCTGATAATTCTGTCATTTGTAAAGAAACAGCAATTCATTTTTAGGTCTATAACGAGTCCTATCCAAGTCACTTGTTGTTTGTGATTTCCCCACCGCACCTACCCTTGCCCAATTCCCGTTATCACTGCCTACCACACATCCGCTTAATCTCAACTTCACCCACATCACAATTTACTCCATCTCCATGCACACATTCACTTCTACTTTCAGCATCCATGCTCCCTATGCCACCTCTCTCTCTCTGCCCATCCGTTCTCTTCCTCCTCCTTCCTGTTCTCTCTATATATTATTTCTTCTTAGTTTGCAAACACCTTGTATGGCTCAAAATTCATGATCTTTCATGACTATCTTAAACATTGATCTCTTCATTTTTCAAGTGAACAGGAGTTCTGTAGTAACACTTGTGCAAAAAGCAATGTGTCTAACTTCATAACAAGTGACTTGGATAAGACTGGTTATAGACCTAAAGTCTATAACCAGTGATGATTATACTCCGTTTAATCATTCGTGTTTTAGCATATCCTCATTTTATAGCAATGTTATTGCTCTGTTGGATCGAGCTAAAATGGGTTTGGTATATATATAAACTCTTCACTTGGATAAGTAGTCCAAGTTTTAAGGTGACCACTGGTGTATCCCAGGGGTCATTCTTTGGACCATTTTTCAAGCTCTATGGTAATGACATTAGGAAGATGTTCGATTGTTTGCTGATGATGCAGAGACAGGCAGAGCAATCAGGGACGCTGCTGATATCCAGCTCTTCCCGAATAGACTGGAAATTTGGGCAAATAATAATGACTGTCAGGTCGTTAGTAATTATAATGTTATGCAGTTTCGTATGATGAGATTTCCAGTGGTGTTAGCTATAAGAAACTGATGAAGCTAGGGAGCTTGGCATTATGGTAGACAACAATTTGATGTTCATAGGTCACATAAAAAAATAGCAGACACATTAGTCGTGGTGTTAAGCTGCAAGAAACTGGCATTATGGTGGACAGCAATTTGAAGTTCATAGGTCACATAACAAAAATAGCAAACACAACTCAGATGTAATTGTGATGTTGAAACAAATCTCGACATATAAGGATGCCATTTTCCCTCTTTGCAAGGCCTTGTTAAGACTGCAGTTGGACCACTGTCCACATATGTGTCCTGGGTTCCAAGAAGATAAAGCTATGAAAAAGGTGCAGAGAAAGCTTAAAAAATTATGTTGGGATTATGAATAAAGATTGAGGTCAGATTGGGAGTATGTGAACTACAGATCCTAGTTAACAGTAGGAGAGGTGATATGATAGATGCCTGTAAACTTCTGAATGCGTTTCATAGAATATCGGTAGATGAAATTTTGTTACCTGGAAGATGGGTAGAAAACGGGGAATGGGAAAGGAATACATCGAAGTTGTTTGTGGTTAAGAAAAGGGTAAGAGCTAGATTTTTATCTCGCAGAGTAATGAGTAAGTAGAACAGTTAGTCTGTTGAAGTGATGAATACATATAGTTTGAATGAGTTTAAGAGAAGGTATGATGGCTGGTTTTGACGATGTGTTGTCTCCCTTCATGAGTCGACTCCCCAGAGGTCTCAGTGATGATGTTATTACCCATATGAAAGATCTCACTTCAGTCTGTTTCTGACAATGCTTTGATCTTCAGTCAAGATCAGTTTTTCTTCAGTTGACTTCCGTATCCGCCCTATCCTGGCATAAACTTATCACACTCAGAGTTCTAAGAAACGTTCTTTTTCGTTTAGAACTTTCCACCTGGCTCAAGTCCGACCACTTTATAAAACTGAAAGTTGACTGACCTTTATATATTGTTGTAATCTGCTTAATAATGACTCTCTCTCTCTCTCTCTCTCTTCCTTTCAGAGTTTCTCCAGTCACTTTCTATGAGGTTCCCTGTTTCTACATTATGCCAATTCTCTATAAATTTGGCCACTACCTTTCCTCTAATCATGAAAAAATATGAGCAACTGGGCAGTCTCCATACAATTCAATTCCGAAGTTATCAACCAACTTCTCATATTCACCCTTCATTCTGTCTTCACCTGCTTTTAGGAATATATTTCCCCATCATTTTCTCAATGAATATTACCCCGGGATTTTCAAAAAAGATGTTAATAGATTCTCTCTTTAAGTACTTGTCCACATGCATGGCATCAAAATATTTATTTGCATATAAACTTATGTATGGAGGAATATGATGGTAATTGCACAGTAAAATTACTTCATTATTTTAAAAAGTGAACTATTTATTTCTTAAAAGAAGCACTGTTAGTTTCGTCCTACTTTCTAAAACTATCTGAAGAAGAAATGCAGACACGCAGTAAGCATTAGAAATATAACTCATTAAAAATGGATTGCTCTCGTTTGTAACTATTAATATTGTTACAAATGTGTTAGTTTCACGTACGCCATACCTAAATTACAGTTGAATAACAAGCTTATAAGTTGAAGATGGGGTTTACACTCACATGATTAGGGTTGGAGATTATATCCGTACATTCTAATATCTTTCCTCCAAGCTTAGCATCTGTTCAGACCTGAGGCACTGCCTCTGATATTTGATGTCTCTAATGCATACATCTATTTCACACATTTAATGTGTGTGGTATAATATCCGTGATGTGTTTGAAAAGCTCGTGGTCTGACAGATGCCGCTTGAATTGCCAAAAGGTTAGGTAGTTTTTCTTCGATATCCTATTGAACTCTGTGCTTAACATTCTTATTTGATTTTATTATTTTTTTATGGGTCATTTAGCACTGAACAATGGAAACATCAGAATTTTCACCTCTACCTAAAGCAAAGACAATTCCATTGACTAACAGTCTTCTTGGATTCCAAGAGGATAATAATGATCAGTTACCTTTCACAGAACCAAACTGTAAGTTAAAGCAATTACATGGAAAAGGTTCAAAAACGTAATAAAAAAATATTACATCACAATGCATCAGCTCAATACCAGGACTGTTTTAGAGTATATATATATCCACCTCTAGGCAAGCAATATTTTGTTACCTTTAAATTCAACAAAATATTTCCAAAAAAATTCGCTAAAGCGTTTTATTCCTCTAGAGGGAGTAGGCAGATTCAGTTCAGTGCCCACTGGTAGCCAGAGATAGCTAACCGAAGACTATCACTAATTATAAAGGGCATCCTGTGAAGAGTTGTCTGACAAGTGCCGTCATCTTGTACTGCCTAACTATATTTTTAAAGAAAATCAGCTAACATCTTATTCCCTTATAGGGAATAGGCAAGGCCGTTTTAGTGTGTGAGGGGGGGGGTAAATCTCCACTGGTAGCCAATCAGAGAGCTGGCCCAAGCCTGTAAGCAGCATTCATTGAAAATATGACTGACAAGTTTTGGCATCTCGTGGTATCTGATCCTAAGATATAGTGTAGATTCTGTGGTCGGATTTCATGAATTTCCAGGAGAAAAACCCGCTTGACTGTCCAGAGATCGACCAACTCGGGAATCGGTCGAAAAAAGGCTTTGAAAAATTTCCTCTAATCAACAACTATGCTAGAACTTAGATGTTTTTTTCTCGCGCACAGGACACAAACGCCACTTCCGCTGAGGGTACACTGGCTTATATTATATATATTTATTGTCTGATATAGTGTGGCTTTTAAGGCTGACGAACTCCCCTTTCCAGAGATCAACAAGCTCAGGAACATATCAAAGAACTACTTAGAAGTTCTAATCGGTGACTAGATTTGAACTGAGGACAGTTTTCTTCTGGTGGATTAGAGCTATAAAAACAACTATCACTTCCATAAGGCTACACGGGATTTTCAAGAAAACATGCATATGAAAATTTTTAAAAATATGATGCTGTTATGGTTCACATATATGAGTTTTTTTGCACTGCTCCAAAGTTTCTACTGCTGCAAATTGCCTTAGATGCTTTTATGGGATTATGACAACTGTGACTTACACTTCCATAATTTATTGGCCAAACTTAAGAAACGACTTCGAATTAAATCATATACCGCTTATGTGATATGGCTTCGTTGTACTTCCTTTTCCGAATTTCAATTTTGGGAATAGGAAGTTCATAACTCCTGAGAGAGAGCAGAAAAAAAATAAGCTAACGCCTTTTTATTCCCGTATAAGGAGTAGGCAAGGCCGTTTTAGACCTAACTTTTGGAGACTGAGTGGGCAATTAAATCTCCACTGGTACCCAATCAGAGATAGCTGGCCAAAGCCTATCATTAATTAAGCGGCATTCAGTGAAGTGTTGCCATCTCGTGGTTCCTAACACAATATATATCTGATAAAGTAGTAATTAAATATGTTACATCTCTATAAACATCGAGGATTTCTATTTCGTAACAAGAAAGTATTTAAAATCATCTGATTTTTATAAAAAATTGAATTGTCTGTTTCTCTATTCCCATATTCAAAAGTACACTGTTCGACAAAGTGAAGAAAACAAAATATATTTTTAACAAAGTCTGACAGGGGTGTATTTAAATTTGATATAATAGGCATTCTGGTATGCAAAAAATTTCGGGTATCAAATGGAAATTGATCTGCTAACTGGTACCCACACAATGCAAATCACTTATGCCCATTAAAGCAGGAGTTGTGGCCACATCTCTTCCCGTTTTTTGACCACCCATATTTTCAGTATCTTCAAGTTGGAAACTGGTCATTTGTTAGATGATACTTTGAGATGGTGAGACGATGGATGACTTGAACCAGGGGAGTTACGGTCGAAGGTGGAATGTAATCTGAATGTGTCACGAAATGTCTCGCAACTGCAACGCAGAGTAACGAGTCAGAAACTATTACAAGAGCTGTCCAACGTTGCCTGTCTGTTGCATCAACCAAAACTGTTGCTATTTAACCCAAATAACCAAACGTTATTTGACTTAACTACGCTACCGGTCAAGACGTCAAGGTTATCATGGATGGGAAGTGCATATTAAAATTGTAATACCATTGATATTACAATGAAATATATGATGGATACGAAGCGTATGAGGATGCGTATTTGATCCATAATGGCCGATAAAGTGGAACAGCAAGAAGGAACACAAGTTGTCCCGTTTCAAGATGGCTGTGGCCACAGATGAAAACATTTCCAACTGGATTGTGGCCGCCACCTCAACAATTTCTGAGAGGAATCGCATTGCATCTGAGCCAGAAAACTGTCTACTGGTTGGCGGATCCTGCTGGCAACCTGGGCCAGTGATTTGTATCCCATTAATCACATGTACTTTTCAGCCCTGATCTGGAGAGTACAAGAAATGTAATACAGTCTCTCCAACACCAAAGTAAGAGACGTGTAGGTGGTATTCCCATGTATGATAGAATAATGTTCAGTGGTCGCAGCACTTTGTGTTTTGATAGAAATAGTCAGAAAATATCCTCAAGCTCTGTGTGCTACTTATAGAGGTTTGGATGCTCAGATTTTCTTTTCATGTGCGACAATGTCATTACCATTAGAACTAAAGTGGTGGAGTAGTATCATTATTCTTAATTGACATATTTAAGAATTCGTGGTGGGGCACATTACTTCACTACTCAGAATATTTCTTGTCTCCTACATAATCCTCCAACTATACACAACAGCATTACTAAAGTAATCTATTTGCTTCAGTAATGTTGCTTGATATCATGAAATTGAAGATCCAATGAGTGTCGTACCCAACTCGATCACTAAACTTATGGTGCATCGCATTTTTGGACAGTTATTATTGTGACTTGATGAGATAAAATCTCTCTGGTGGAAGAATGGTGTGTGTTGTGATATAATCATAGCCAAAAGCAAGTGTAGCCCTATGACCGTGATGTGCTCCGTATCGCTAGGTCGCCCGAAGAAAACCGTTCTGAATTTGAATGTAGTCACCGAACGTTTTGTTTCTATCGCGTTCTTCGAATGGTTACTGAGTTAGTCACTCTCGGTATGTTTTTTTTTATTACCGTAAACTCAAGTAAATCGAACGTATAACCCACACTATAGGTAGACAATAAATAAACTATTGTGGACTACGAGATGACGGCAGTTGTCTGCCATTCTTCATCGCATGCTCTGTATAATTGTGCAGCTACTTCTCTACCAGTGGAGATTGAACTTCCCTCTCGGTTTCCAGAAGTTACAATGTTCTAAAACGATCTTGCCCACTCCTTGTAGGGAAAATAGGCGGCGGATTATTATTTTTATATTTTTTGGAATCATAGCCACTCTTATACGAAGAAAAATCTACCACCCTCATAACTACTTAGCTATTAGAGAGGATCATACTGATATACGCCGTACTAATGTTATACGACCACATTGTCGAGTATATTCTGTAATTTATATACGAGAGGGTGCTTGAAAGTTCTGAAAAACACCTAGAACAAAACGATATTAGAGCAACTGATATAACTACAAGGAAGAACATAATAGTAGCAGAGTGGAGAAGATAACTTATGCTCTTATTCTTATATCCTCGTATGTTCCTTCTTGTTGTGGTTATAACAATTGCTTGAGTATCATTTTGTTCTAGGTGTTTATCGGAACTTTCCAGTCGCCCCTCGTATATTATGTTATTTTATGTATTATCTGTTATATTAAGTTGCATTAATGTAACATAATACACAATATATATATATATATATATATATATATATATATATATATATATATATATATATATATATATATATATATATATATATATATATACTGTAACTGGTATTTACTCGGATTGTAGACATTTTATATTATAATTTTACTGACCAGGAATACCGAGATAAGGTAAGATAAAAACTTTAATTAAAACACCACGTTTCGTCGGAATGCCGACTTCTTTAGGTGTACAAAAAATTATCACAAACTGGAAACTGGAAAAATAGCAAGATGAAACATGGACTTCTCATATAAACAAGTTAGGAATAACAACAGTCAAATTTTAACTGGCGTCCGCATAGTAGGTCTAGCTTGAAACGTTAGTGAGTGGGAACTATCTCGAGAGCGCCAGAACTAAATTACTGCACTGTGTGAGTCAGGTAAGCTATAACTTAAATTGCTGTTCATGTGTGAGGGGTACAGAACTATTTCTTTTGATTCTAAGATGCGTCTCTCTAGTTCGTCAGCGCATTTATGGATATTAGTAGTAAGATTCCAGTCTATCTGGGGTTGATGCTCTTCTAAATTAGAGTTGGCAGAGAAAAGGACATGACTGGAGAGGGCGCTTGCACAGGTTCTGTTTTAAGATATATCACGTTGATGCTCTTCGATTCGTAGTGAGACCGACCTATCAGTTTGCCCATAATATGTTTTTCCGTAACTGCAGATGATTTTATAAACTCCTGGGAACTGAAGTTATGTTTTGGCTTGGGTTAACTCAGAAAAGAACGAAGTTTTGGTAGGGTAGTGAAGTACGTTCTAATGTTAAATTTCTTCATAATTTCGCCAATTTTGGTGACAGAGAACTTACGTACAGTAATTGAATGTGTGCAATAGGATTGGAGTTATCTTCTTACCGAGTTGGCATATATGAGTCTAGACGGTTTGCAATGCTTTGAGGTGGGTATCCGTTCTTTAGAAAGGTGCTTTTGAGGTGGTTAAGTTCTATTTGAAGAACTTCTTCTGAAATTAGAAATCTCGCCCGATGGGCCAGAGTGGGAATCATACCAAGTTTCTGCAGAGGGAAGTGATGAGAGGAGGCCTATAAGTACATGAAGGAGCCCGCATTCAACCCGAAGGAGCATCGGACTACCGTCGGCTTACTAAGCTCATGGACTAACTGGAAGTTCCATACCATACATTTCAGCTAAAGGGCCAGAAAAACTTAAAGGTTGTTATCAGAGGTCTAGTGGAAACAATAACATCGAATGAGATAGCCACTGACCTCAAGTCACAAGGCTTAGAGCTGATAAAAGTCTCGTATATATCGAGCAGACAAACGTCCCATGCCTCTGGTTTTAGTGGAAATCAGCAAAGACCAGAGAGAGATTTATGATCTGAAGACTTTGTAATCTAGGATTAAAGACTGAACCACTCAGAAGGAGGACATCTGCAAGACAATGCCACCACTGCCAGAAATACGGGCATGCGTAGAAGCTCTGTGGAGCAGAGTACAAATGCGTAAAATGCGGAGACAATCACTCCTCTCATACATGTTCCAAACCATTCACTACTACTGCTAAGTGCGCAAATTGTGACGGTCCACATCTGGCGAACTACAAAGGCTGCACACTCCACCAATCTAACCTGATGAAAGCTAGGGAAACAGGAGCCCCACCAACTCAGAAGCGTGCAACAGATCCTACCCCTCAGTGATTTCCTCGCGCAGAAAACCGGCAGAACCAGCTTCAAAATTAAAACTCTGCTGCTATTCTAGCCACTACCTTAGGAGAGATGTTAACTGCTTTCAACAAAACAAACCCCAAACCAGAGTGATACAAATAAATTCCTGAAAAATATCCAAGTCATATTCTCAATGCTTAATGGTGTGTCTGACTATCTCAATTAATTCCATACAGATTGCATTATGGAATGCTAATGGTCTCAGTAACAAACTCCTGGAGCTACAAGAATTTGCAGACCACTTCAGAATTGATATTCTCTTAATTAACTAGACACATCTTCGGCACCTGAGAAAACCCTAAACTTAGATATTATTCGCTACTCAGAAATGACAGACTCAATGCCAGAGGTGGTGGCCCAATTATTTTTGTGAAGAAAAACATCCCTTATAACGAAATCAAGAAGACCACTACAACAAATCCGGAAGAAACTGGTATCCACACCAATAACGCAGGCAGCCTAAAAATATACTCAGTTTATAATCCTCCTAGCAAACCTCTCCTAACTTCCGATCTCTCTCAACTGCTCGATATTAATGAAGCAACAATTGTGGTGGAGATCTCAACTCAAAACATCCCTTATAGAACAGTAAAAGCTTCAATAATAATGGGTTCATTCTTTACAACTTTGCTATGCTAAGAAACATCGTCATTGCAGGTCCGGTTGAACTAACGCAGGGACCTCAAGGCAGACCTGATGTGCTGGATATAGCCATCTTCAAGAACACCTCTCATCAATTCCAGCTACAGGTGATTAATGATCTAATGATCTTAGTTCTGACCACTACCCAGTATTACTATGCCTAGAAAGGTCCTTGAACCCCAGTCAGACCTGCACAAGTTTCACTGTCGGCACTCTTATAGGCTCAGTACCAACTATCTCCTCCAGTGAAGAAATAGCCACAGCGGTCAGTGATCTAGAAAGTACAATTCATACTGGCTTGGCAGCAGCCTCCACCGTTACCACCCCACCTCAAGCCAACCTGCTTCCAGAAGAAATTCTAAATCTAATCCATAATAGAAACAAAATCAGACGCCTTTATCACTATGCATCATCTCCCCAAGACCGTCAAGAGCTAAATAGGGCAACCAATTTAATTCGCTATGCACTGAAAGATCACAGGAACCAACATTGGGAAAGGAAGCTGTGTTCCCTAAAAGCTGAGGATAACTCTCTGTGGGAATTGGCTATAGCTCTCAGCATGGATCGTTCCAACATCCAGCCCATTCACGGAGAAAGAGGCATAGTTGACAGAGATAATGAAAAGGCAGAAGCTTTTGCAGACACCCTGGAGCTTTAATGTAGTCTTAACTACACGCATGCGGATTTGCTTTTCATCGTGAAAATCCACCGGTTCACAGCGCGCTCCATCAGCCCTGCAGCTGCGAAAATATTTGTCATACTTCAGCTAGGGAAGTTTATTCTATCATCAAAAAACTCAACAACAAAAGGCACCAGGTCCTGGTGAGATTACTAACAAAATTATAAAGGCACTCCCACATAAAGCAGTTATGCATCTGGTAGCCATTATAAACTTAATGTTCAGATTCAATTATTTTCCCACTCGCTTTGAACAAGCAGATATAATCCTCGTTCAGAAGTCCTGGAAAGCACCCGAGTTCCCCTAGAATTATAAGCCCATCTGCCCCTTGTCATGCCTGGGTAAAATTGCGAAAAAAATTATTCTCAACCATCTGCAAGATGAGGTGAACAAAAACAGCCTTATCCCGAAAGAGCAGTTTGTGTTCCGTACTGGGCACAGTACAACTCAGCAAGACCAGAGATTGATAGAGTTTATAACAACTGGTTTTTATTGGAGACAACATACAGGAGCTATCTTTCTTGATGTTGCAAAAGCCTTTGATAAGGTTTGGCACAAAGGCCTTATTTCCAAATTAATTACAGCGAACATTCTACTATACCTTACTAAACTCATTGACTCATCTAAAAAACCGGAAATTCCAAGTTAAGCTGTGCGGACTCAGATCCTCTATGAAAAGAATCACTGCAGGTGTACCCCAAGGTTCGCTGCTATCCCCGATGCTTTTTATCATCTACGTTGCAGACATCCCAAGCACGACATCAACCACCATGGCTTGCTACTCGGACGATATGGCAATTTTGACCAGATCTCTCAGGCCACACTTCGCTACGCAGCGACAAACCTGCAAAAATGGTTTAAGAGATGGAGGATAGATGATAATGGTGACAAAAGCACCGCCATACTTTTTCCAAGACGGAAAACTTCTCACTGCGGAGAAATAAAACTATTCAATGCAGCTATTCCATGGCAATCCAAAATCAAATATCTAGATATACAACTAGACAACCGCCTCAGTTTTAACCCGCACATTGTATATGCCTACAATAAATTCAGTTCCGCAATTGTCCAGCTCTACTATTTACAAATCAATCATCAGACCCACTCTAACATACGGATCACCAGCTTGGGGTACTCTCCCCCCCCCCCCAGCAACATAAAAAAACTACAAGTGATTCAAAATAAGTGTCTCCGTATGATTTTTGATGCTCCGTAGTTTGTCAGGAACTCCATCGAGATGCTAACATACCTGATATACCCACGTTACTTCGCGGGACTGCCTCTACATACTTCGTTCAGGTGGCTTTCCACCCCAGTCAACTCATTCAAGAGTCATCCAACCACGACGAGAACGACAGATGGAAACACAAATGCCTGAAATCAGCTCTGCTCAACGGTACAAGCGCCCTCACACGTCTCTAAATTGGGCGAGCCAGGTGCTCGATAATCTTTTATACATATCATCAACTCCTTAGCGATGAAGGAATAAAAATCAACTAGATTGTCATCCATCTTGCCATAAAAGTTACCAGTTAAATAAGGGAATAAAAGGCGGTAGCTGATATTCCATTCTGAGGAATAGAAATAAATCCTGTTATCAAGGAGTAATCAGAACTCCTTTAGACTTGAGTAACAAAGTTACTCAAGTCTAAAATTGGTTACTTTTAAAATTAAAAATTGGTTACTTTTGTAACTATCGCGCGAACGATTACAATCCTTAGTGTTCCTGAACCATATCTCTCGTACTGTTATATAAATATTGTGGGGTTCCAAGGATGTTCCTGTAAAGCGACTTAAAAAGCCTAATTTCACAAAATAATATAACACAATAATAAGCTAATGCCTTTTAAAAATAATAAATTAATAAAATTAGGCATGTGTAGATCAGTGGAAATGAAGAGGTCTGACTCCCACTGACGAAACCTCAATAAAGGTCGAAACCGGTCTGGGTAGTGGCTCTTTCCTTAATACATAGCATCATAAATGTCCACAAGGACATGTGCTTTGCATTATGGGAGATACTAAGGAATGTGATCAGAGCTTACTCCACCTTTACCACGCGTTGCCTCAGACCTGAAAATACTTCAGGCACAAACTTGACTTACCTGCTTGTTTGCTTACTTGTGAAAAAGAATTAAACAAGTTTATAAAATTGCTTGGTATTTTTAACGTGTGTGTGTGTATTATATTGAATTTATATATATATATATATATATATATATAGATAGATAGATAGATAGATAGATAGATAGATAGATAGATATAATTGTTGCTTACTTGGGAAATGGAGTAAAACCAGGTTTAAAATAGCTTGGTAACTTTAACGTATGTATATATATATATATATATATAAATCCGCTAACGCCTTTTTGTTCCCTTATAGGGAGTAGGCGAGGCCGTTTATTAGCCCTATCTAACTTTTGGAGACTGAGTGGGCAGTTCAATCTCCACTGGTAGCCAATCAGAGTTAGCTGGCTTAAGGCTATCACTAATTAATCGGCACACAGTGAAGAATGCGGCTAGTAAGTGCCGCAATCTGGTGGTCCCTAACCCTAACACAATGTTTTTAATGTCTGAAAATAGTGTGGGTTCAACGGCCGATTTTCTTGAGTTTACAGGACGAAAAACCAGAGTTTTCGGGAGAAAAAACCTGCTAGCCCGTGCCAGAGATCGACTAACCCTGGAACCGCTAGTCGGCAACTAGATTCGTACGCCTTTCGTCGTGCGGTCAAGCGCTGCAGAGTGCAAACGCCACATCTAGTGAGCTACACAGGTTCTATATATATATATATATCAAACATTAAAAATGCATAGTTCCATTTTAGTCACTGATTAGAGGAAATTTTTCTACCTAATTTTGTTAGCTGGTTCGTCTTTCGTGTATGCAAACAAGCAAGCTTTTTATCTCGTAGAAATTGTTTTTTTATTTGTTTCACACTATTTCAGAGAATATGTGTCAGCATTTATTTCTTTATTATCGTATGGCTATTACATCCCAAGAAAAAGAGTCATATACAGTGTTGATGACAGTTATAACAGTATGTATATAATTAAAATATAAATAGACATACAGGATGGCCATAAAATAACGTTCCGTCTTTGGAGGCATCTGTAGCTAAAACCAATAAACGGAATGAGTCCAAATTTTATATTGAGATTTTGAAGGCATAAGAAGATGATTTCCGCGAAAAAAAAAGGCTTACTACCAAAAGTCGCCGATGGGAAAATTTTGGCACTGTCGGATCCGAAAACAATGGATAATTGCATTAAAGGCCAATAAAATGGAATAATAACATTTCGACGGTGTAAGCGACAGCCGCGTCACTCATTCCAGCTAGATATGTGATGCGGCTGTTGCTTACACCATCAAAATGTTATTATTCCATTTTATCTGCTTTTAGTGTAATTATCCGCTTGTTTTCGGATTCGCCAGCTCCAAAATTTCCCCTATCGGCGACTTCTAGTAGTAAATCTTTTTTTCGCTTAA
This sequence comes from Typopeltis vanoorti, assembly GCF_054136105.1. Taxonomy (NCBI): domain Eukaryota; kingdom Metazoa; phylum Arthropoda; class Arachnida; order Uropygi; family Thelyphonidae; genus Typopeltis; species Typopeltis vanoorti. The sequence goes on along the minus strand of NC_143572.1, from coordinate 48,827,233 downwards.
ATCATCTCCCCATGCCTTCGAAAGTCTCAATATAAAATTTGGTCTCATTCCGTTTATTGGATTTAGCTACAGATGCCTCCAAAGAGGGAAAGTTATTTTATGGCCACCCTGTATATATACAGATACATAAAATCTAAACTTGACATCTCTAAATATATATATATATAGCACAAACACGCTAAATATACAAACAACACCATTAGAAATTACAAATAAGAAAATTAAGATTCTTCTATCCGTCAGATATTAAAGTTTATATCTAAGTTATTAATCCAGTCAATAGACACAAGTGTTGGAACGAGGAAATCTTGTTGGTCTCCTTCGTATGCTCTGGCCATTCTTGGCGAATATGACGAATGGTCTGCCTCTCATTTCCACAGTCATTGTAGGGAAAGAATTTTCTGGCACTTGTAAAAAAGTCTGTACATCCACTGTGGTTAGTCCTTAGCCGATTTAAAGTAATCCAAGATTTACGTGGAAGGTCATATCCAGGTGGTTGCTCTTCTATGCAGGGAAGGTTCTGCAGGTCTGGATCAGCAAACACCTCCCATTGGCGTCTCCACTCTTGATTGGCGTCAAAATTGTTCTCTAGTAGTCTTATAGCAGTATTAACAGGAGGATATCTCGATTTCAATCTATTTATTAAATTTGAAGTGCCTATATGCACTGGAAGATGGGGGTTTTCCTGGATCTTTCTACACTCGCTCTTCTTAACGGTGAGGAGGAATATGGCTTAAAATAGGGAGCATTCTATAGGAGTACTTTTGATTGCCCATGAAATAAGACTCATGAAATAAGCTCTTTCTTCTAAACAATTCCAGCCCTTCAAAACTCCAGATAATTCGATTGTCAGTATATCCGGACGTCCTCTAACTGATAGCGAAACCCTCATCCTGTCAAAAGGACATGATTTTTCTATTGTTCCTAATAAGATACCATATCTAGATTTCCTAGTTAACATTGAACGGAATCTCAATCATCTAACTAATAATAAAGCTAATGCTCTTCGCCTAGAAGTCGCTTCTTCTCTACTTAAGGCCAAACTTCCTCCTTCCAACATATCTTTTTCTGAAATGAAATCTTGACAGTCCTTGAGAAAAAAACAATCACCTCATTATTACCAAAGCTGACAAGGGGAAAGCAACAGTAGTTATGGACTCTGCAAATTACAGAAGAAAACTTTCTCTTTTAATTCGAGATCGCTCCACATATCAAGAAATTGATTATGATCCAACAAACAGATAACTAAAGAAATTAAATTCTCTCCTAGATGAAGTCATCAGTTTAGATAGAGACACACTTGAAAGCCTTAAAACTCATTTTGCAATACTTTATGGTCTTCCTAAAATACATAAGATTGACTTTCCTCTTCGGTCAATAGTAAATTGTATTGATTCTCCTATTTACCGTATAGCCAAATATGTAGCTAAATTATTGAAATCTCACATAGGCAACTCTAGTACCTTTCTTAAAAACTCCTCATATATCTTAGAAAAATTGAAAAATGTCTCATTGCAACCTACAGATCTTATGGTTAGCTTTGATATAGAATCTTTATATACAAATGTGCCTCTCAGGGAGACTTTAAAATTACTTGCTGGCATCTTCCGGAAGACATTATAAAACTATTCGATTTCTTAATACACTCTGGATATTTCTTATGACAAAACAAATTTTACAGCCAAGTAGAATGAACGGCCATGGGAAGTCCTCTCTCCTGCTTTAGCCACCTTTTATTTAGAACATCTAGAAAGAGTCCTCTTCTCATCTATTTTCCCTCAACCATCTCCTTTTGGGTAAGATATATAGATGACATCTTTACTATATGGCCTCACAACAAAGACTCCTTACCTTCTTTTTTTAAACAGTATCATTTCTTTACATCATCGTATAAAGTTTACTATGGAAATGGAAAAAAAACAACCAGTTATCATTTTTAGACGTTCTCCTCATCCGGTCATCTTCAAATACTCTTACAACTACATTATACAGGAAACCAACGTTCACAGGTCGGTATATTCTTAAAGAATCAGACCATCATCCTTGTCAAAAAAACAGGAATCATAAAATGTCTAATCAGAAGAGCCAAAACTAATTGTTCTACTTCTAATTTTCTACAGAAAGAACTTTATACTATCCAACAATACATGAAACTTAATGGCTTTTCCGAAAAGAGTACACAACATCTTGATTCTTATAATCCACCACTAAACAATAAAGATTCAATACGTCTAGTTCCAATTCCATACATATCCGGAATTTCAGAACCTATTGCAAGAATTCTTAAGAAATATGAGTTAATAGCTACGTATTCACCTATTAACACATTATCTTCCCATTTTCCTTCTCCTAAAGACAAACGCTCAACTTTGTCTCTTCCTGGATTTTATCAAATTTCCTGCAACTGTGATCTCCTATTTTGGACAAACTGGATGCTTTCTTGAAAAAAAGAATCAAAGAACATCAATACTCCATTCACCGCAACAAACCTGAAAAATCTAGATTGGCTCAGCACGGGGTTGAAACTACCCATAACATCCTTTGGTCAAAAACTCGCCTCTCATAGATCCTGCTATAAATTTGAACGTTTATTCAAAAGAAAGTGTAGAGGCATCACTCCATCGTCCTAACCTGAATTAGAATGACTGTATATCTGTATCCAAAATCTGGGGAAGTCTAATCAGGATAACTCATTAATTCATATTAATTTTATGTTATTTAAAATTATTAATTAATATCTTTTCAATCATGTCTGCTTAATAATATTCCCTTTAATACTTAGTGATATAACATCAAGCGGCTTGTTCTATTTTTAAATGATCTATTGTTAGTATTCCACCTTGTATTTTTTAAAACTGTTCTTGTAGTGCCACTGAAGATGATCTGCAATTTTCAGACCGAAATATTTGGCTAATTAAATATCTTTCTTGTGTTTGCGTGCTTATATTATTCAAACTTTATGTCACAAGTATCCTTAAAATATCAAGACGCATAGTATTAATGAGCTGTTTGTCAACCAAATGGGTGTGTGTGTGTGCTGTTAATCAACACCGGAGCTCCATATTCGGAGGTGGAAAATACAAGGCCGAGAGCTGAGCATCTAAGCATTGTCGCAGAACCCCCTACCCCCAAGATGTTCTGGTCAGGTTCTGAATTACCCGTATTTGCCGCCGTATAGGACACACCCCCTTATTTGTACACATTTTTAGGGAAAAAAATTATCCCTGAATATTATAATGAATTTACAGTATTTCAAATATAAAGTAATAAATAGGTCTAATTTCAACAAATACCTAATCTAACTAGGAAAGAGTACCCACCTTTTAATTGTCAAAACCCAGAAATTCATCTCCAGAGCTAAATGAAGAGACACTTGAAATCTCTTCTAAGTCAGAATCTGAGTCCTCATACAACAAATTGTCCTCTGTACCATCCAGTGCATTACTAATTCCACACTTCTTAAATGATTTCACCACTGTCAGTTTTCACAGCATCCCATGAAGCTTTGACCCACTCACAAACTTGCAAAATGCTAGGCCTCTTCTTTCTTCCTGATGGCGTAACCTCAAAATCTGAAGACTTCATCCAGCTGTTCCACTTCTTCTTCATAAATCCCTTAAATGGTTTATTAATACAGACATCTAAAGGTTGAAACTGACTAGTTAGACCTGGAATTACAGCTAACTGAGTTTTCAATTCCTTGAGTTTATTTGTAACATCGTCTGTTCTGTGAAAACGAAACTGATCCCATACTAGCATGGCAGGCTTCTTCAACAGTCCACCAGGGCGCCTAGACCAAATTTTATCTATCCATAACTTCATTCCTCCTCCATCCATCCAGCCTTTTGCGTGAACATGTAAAAACACTCCTTTAAGCAGTTTTTCTTTGGGTAGCGTCTTCCTTTTAAAATCAATATTGGCGTCAATTTTGTCCCATCAGCACAGCAGGATAAAACAACCCTGTAGTGAGTGTTTTCCTGCCCCTAAGTTTTAATAGTAACACTTTTAGTGCCCTTGGAATCTACGGTTTTGTTTGAGGGCACATCAAAAGTCAGTGGAACCTCGTCCATATTTCCTATTTGCGCAAGTTCAAAATTTCTCGTTTTCTTGCGTTAATGACGAATCGATGAAATTCAATCCTTTTTTCTTCATATTTAGCTGGCATCTTTTGTGATATTTTTGTTTTAGTCCGCATACATAGCTGGTTTCTCTTCATGAATCTTGAACACCATGATGTTGATCCAGTAAAGTTGGCGATCCCTCTGTTAGTGGCTATCGCTTATCGCTTGATGAGTAATAATTTTTGTAGACACTGAAAGTCCCTCTTTTCTGTGGCCTAAAATCCAAGTATTAAGTTCTGGCCATTTTGCAGTTCCACTTCGTAGGTTATGTTTACTGCGAGTTCTCAAAAAATCAAAATCAGCTAACGCCTATTTGTTCCCATATAGGGAGTCGTCGAGGCCGTTTACCTTGTCTAATGTTTGGAAACTGAATGGGCAGTTCAATCTCCACTGGTTCCTTTAAGCCAATCAGAGAGATAGCTGGCCCAAGGCTATCACTGATTCATCGGTACGCAGTGAAGATGGCGCAAGCTAGTGCCGCCATCTCGTGGTCCCTAACCCTAACACAATATTTTTAATGTCTGAAAATAGTGTGGGTTCGTCGGTCGATTTTCTTGAGTTTACGGGACGAAAAACCCGAGTTTCCGGGAGAAAAAACCCGCTAGCCCGTGCCAGAGATCGGCTAACTCGGGAACCGGTCGAAAAAAGGCTTAAAAATTTTTCCTCTAGTCAGTGACTAGATTTGAACCACCAAATCCTTTCTTCGTGTAGTCAAGCGCCATAGAGTGCAAACGCACTTCTACTGAGCTACACAGGCTCTTCTGTGAGTTGCTTTTTTTAAATCCTCTTCCTGATTCTGCCAAGTTCTTATCATTTTCTCAGTTGGGGGTCCGAAATGCCTCTCTGCAGCCCTGTTTCCAAGTTCTTTAGCATACGCAATCACATGTAGTTTGAATGCAATGTTGTAACAATACGACGTTTTTCAGCCATAATTTGCCAAGAAATTTAGAGAAAATTTAACGGCAGAAATTTTTCACCGTTCACAACTGCGACAACAATTGGAAAGTTTAAACGAACAGGATACAGCTGTGATCGTCGATGACAGCGCATGCGCATCCACTGAACTCTATGTCAGTGTTTCTCAGAGTGTGCTACACGAACCCCCCCCAGGGGGTACGTGAAAGGTCTTCAGGGGGTCCGTGGCAATTTTCGGTTATGCATCATTAACGAATAGAATAAAATTCAATGTATCCGTGAAGTTCGAGATCGTAAAATTATTGTATCACTGAATAAGGTACTGAGACATCTGCAGGCTGTGCAGATGTTTCTCAACAAACAGTGCAGAGACAACTGGGATGAAAACGGCACTAACTAATGAATCGCATTCCCCCTCCCACAGAAAATGCTGTATGACTCAAGCAAAACCATATGTTGCCGGAGCAATATATTGTTTCGTTTGAGTGAACGTGTTAAAACGAAGAAATATATAGTGAATTTGTGTCAGATATATAAGGAATTCGGTTGAAGAGAATTAGCATTTCAACTCAACGATTGCCTTGCCTTTGTCATTTAGTAGCACGATCTTTTATTAATACCTCACCAATCATATGAACGCGAATGTCTGAAGTTTGAGAAACGCTGCTCTATGTAACTGGAATGCTCTCGCACACAACTCAAGGAAGCAATAAAGAAATCGCGTAACTCGGAACAGAGAAAATTTCCAGAAATGAAAATAATAAAAAACTGAGTATCGGCGTATAAGACGCACCCTGTTTTTCAGACCTATTTTCAAAGAAAAAATTGCGTCTTATACGCCGGCAAATACGGTATATTGTTGCTAGTCTTGATTTTAGCCGATGTGTTCAAGAGGTGATTTTTAACTACGATACCGGCCAAGACGTCTGTAGACATCAAGATTATCATCGATGCGAAGTGCATATTAAAATTGTAATACCTTTGATATTACATTGAAATATATGATGCATACGAAGCGTATGAGGATGTGTATTTGATCCATAATGGCCGGTAAGGTGGTTAAATGTCAGAGACCCGTCAAGAGTCATCTCCAAATACTTTGGGGTACTATTGTGTCGAAGAAGTTGTCCATTAAGGTAACCATGAAGTTCTCTATTGGCAAGTTTTGTTATTAAAGTGCAAGCAGCAGGTCTCACACTTGTTGGTATTCAGTTGAAGAGCCCAATTCCTGAAATATTATCATTATTATTATTATTATTCGTGACACCTCCAAGGAGTCCGAAGACTCATCACGGGAGGACACCTGCTATACAACTGTCTCCACCACTACAACGAACCTCTACTACCAATCATCTCCATCAACGCCATCTACCATCTAGGCTAGTAATTTTTTGTCTATAAATTGCGTGTGTTCTGAAGGGATGATTTGTCTGTACGCGGGATGAAAAACCCGCGTTTTCGGGAGAAGAAAGAAACCCTGCTATTTTCGTATGAGATCGGCTAAGTCACCTTCGATTGAAAAAGTCCACATTAAGATTCCTCCGGTCTCGCGAGAATCGAATTTACGCCTATTCCAATCGAAGGGCACAATATACCGTCGTTCTTCCAATTGCGCTACGGAGGCTCTTAACACGTTCATTGCCAATCACGTGATGCGTTATGCGAGTTCTCACCAAACGACCGATCACGCGTTATCGCGTGGACATCGCTAACTAAATAAAAAAATTGACCGCCACGAAATTCCATTTTTCAGCTTGGCAATGAACGATATCACGCGATGCGAGTCCTCACCAAACGGCCGATCACGCGTTATCGCGTGGACGTCGCTAACTACATAAAAAAAAAAAAAGAAAAAAAATTTGGCCACCACACTAAATTCCAATTTTCAGCTTGCCAATGAAAGTGTTAGAAAAAATATGGGTGTAGCAAGAATGCTTTTCATATTTCCCGTGTTATCTATAGAAGAAAATATGTGGATGGGATGTTATTGAGCTATAAGTTCTGGTCATGGTGGGGTAACGGCAATAGCCGAGCCTCAGTTAAGTTTAATTAAAATTTAATTAATACCTACTACTAAGATAGTCCAGGTCAGTCGTCAGTGTTGTCTTTGTAGTTTCTATTGAGCCACTACTTGTTGCCAGAGCCCAATTATCTGCATATCCAAATTTTCTGGATATGGTGTCTGGCATATCGGCGATATATAAGCTAAATAACATCGGAGAAAGAACAGAACCCTGTCTTTTATTCGGTAATTTTTGTTTTGTTTTGGTTCCCATAACAAACTGGAATAACTGAGCATATTATTGATAAGCGCAGTTGTTGTTTTGTATCGCATAACTTTAAGTAGTTTATAAAGAAGGCCCTGTCTCCAAACCGTATCATAGGCGGCAGTGAGGTTTATAAAGGCTACTGAAGTCTTAAGGCGCTGCTGAAATCCTACTTCTATATATGCATAAAGACTGATTTGTCTTTATGCATATAGAAGCACTATAGACCTGGTTTATGGTGCTTCTGTTTGGGCTGAATCCTGCCTGTTCAATAGGTATATATTCCAGTATTTTGGGGCCTATTCTGTTCAGTAAACGTCTCTCTAATAATTTAAGGCAGTTGCTTTACAGAGCGATTGGTCGATAACTCTCTACTTGTTCATTTGGTTTACCTGGCTTTAAAATAGATATTATTTTTGATCTTTTAAACTCTGAAGGTAAATGTCCAATGTGTAAAATATCAGAGTAAAACTTTGATAGCCAGAAATGCGCATATTATGATATTAATGCTGACACATTAATATCATAATATGCGCTATATAGAAGTTGATATAGAAAATATGATAGAATCCAGTAGCGAACAAATTAATCCAAACACTCACATTTTAAAGAAAATATTAATTTTGCAAGAAAATAAGTACAAAAAATAAACTCCAACTTTACTTTTATGCTCCTCTGTCTTAATAAGTTCATTAAATCCCTTGGACATGAACTCTACCACTGCAGAACACATTTTTCATATTTCTGCATCTCGAAACCATAATATTATAATATATTGTATTAAATTAATCTTTGTATCACAATTTAATTTTTCAATCTCGTTTTCACTATAGTCCACAAATTTTCTATTGGGTTAATGTCAGGATAGTTACCTGGCCACTAAAACAATTGGATGCTATGATTTTTGAGGAACTCTTTCACTTTTTTTGAAGTGTGGCACGGAGCAAGATCCTATTGGAAGATAGGTTCTTTGTCTTTCTGGATCTGTGGGACCACTCTTTTCTCCAACATTTTTTATGTATTGGTCACTTTTCATCATACTGTCAGTAGGCACAAGTGATCCCAGAAACGCCATGCTTAAAACAACCCCAGAACAACATTAAGCTAAGTGTTTAGGAGCTGTTGAATGTGGGCAGGAGAAGTCTTCTCAGCCGCTGATTTGCGAACATAGGGTATTCGATCTCTTTGGACAAAGAAATGGCTCTCATCTGATAATATGCCCTTCTTTCACTTCTCAGCAATCCAATCTTTGTGCACTTTTTCCCACTGGAGCCTCTTTTTCTGCATAGCCTTCATAAATACTTGTTTCTTTTTTTGTGTGTGTGTGGGCATTCCCATCTTCCAACAATCTTCAATGGCCTGTCATGTCATATACATTAATCCCGCTACCTTCCAACTCTCTATTTCAATCTACAGCAGACAATCTTGGATTTATTTTGTTTTTCCTAACTAGTAGATGATTTTCGGTAAGTGCGGTTTTCATTTTTCGCCCACATTTTCTTTTTCTGTCTGGAGAAAAGGTACCTGTCTCTCTAAGTCTCTTTAAAATCTCATTAACAATACCCAAACCAAACCACACTTATTGGTAATTTGACTTTGTGTCAGGGATGTGTGATGAGGAAGAGTACATATTTTTGAACACTTTCTTCGAAATGCTTCCAATTTATAGCCATAGAAAATGAATAAAACCCTACGAATATCAACTTGGTTACATTATTAAAAACTCACAACATTATTAATAAACATCGTAGGGACAACTAAAACGTGCAGCATTCGACCAAAATAGTGAACTAAATCCAAAACCAAAATTATTATGAAATGAAACAAAAACCAAACCAAAAAAATTGACGAAAATTCGGCTTATTGGGATTAATTTATTCGCCACTGTAGGTATGGCTGTGCTATTCATGACTGCAGAAAAATTTGTTCTTATAAAATGGACGGTCGATGGATAGTTATTTGGTCCGAGATAGAGACTAGCTACTTAAATTATTTAGCAGACTGCTTCCTGAGACATGGATGCACAAGGTATTTGATAGAATCACTTGATATGTTCCATAAACTACTACTAATGGAATCAAGGGGTGGTATCACTTATAGAAGGCAGAATTTCACAATACAGTGTTTCCATAAAGTGATCATTAGCACATGCTGACACTGAGTGTTAAAATAAATTTTGGGTATTCTCTCATCATATCATTCGATGAAATCAAGTTCTCAGCAACAATGTTAATATAATTCAGGTAAATATGGGAACCGGATCTTTTTGAGCATAGCCGTATTGCATGCATAGGTAGAAACAGGGCTGACGCTACCATTTAGGCAAACTAGGCAACCACCTAGGGCGCAAGCCATGAAGGGTGCAAAACTTCAAGCTATGCTTTATTCATACTAATAAAAAAAATCAGCTAACGCCTATTTCTTCCCATATAGGGAGTAGGCCAGGCCGTTTTACCCTATCTAACGTTTGGAGACTGAGTGGGCAGTTCAATCTCCACTGCTAGCCAATCAGAGAGATTGCTGGCCCAAGGCTATCACTGATTCATCGGTACGCAGTGAAGAAGGCGGCAAGCTAGTGCCGCCATCTCGTGTTCCCTAACCCTAACATAATATTTTTAATGTCTGAAAATAGTGTGGGTTCGACGGTCGATTTTCTTGAGTTTACGGGACGAAAAACCCGAGTTTCGAGACAAAACCCGCTAGCCCGTGCCAGAGATCGACTAACTCGGGAACCGGTCGAAAAAAGGCTTAGAAAAATTTCCTCTAGTCAGTGACTAGATTTGAACCACCAAAACCTTTCTTCGTGCGGTCAAGCGCCGTAGAGGGCAAACGCCACTTCTACTGAGCTACACTACTAAAATATCAAAATTAAATAGTGATACATGATTTAGGTATCGATTCTTTTTCCTTATCCCTCACAAATCACACTAATTTACGATTTAACTCTTGGTTCTGTTTTACAATTTTTTTATATTTATATATTTTTATATTTTACTATTTAACTCTCATCATATCACTCGATGAAAAGTTCTCAGCAACAATATTAATATAATTCAGGTAAATATGGGAACCGGATCTGTTTAGCATAGCCGTATTGCATGCATAGATAGAAACAGGGCCGGCGCTACCATTTAGGTAATCTAGGCAACCACCTAGGACGCGCGCCATGAAGAGGTGCAAAACTTCAAGCTATGCTTTATTCATACTTTACTGAAATATCAAAATTAAATAGTGATACATGATTTGGGTATCGATTCTTTTTTCCTTATCCCTCACAAATCACACTATTTTACTATTTAACTCTTGGTTCTTTTTTGTTCTTTACCTAAATGATTTGAACTTAACGCTATTTAAAATTCAGTTAAGATAAATATTTTAAAACGTTAACATTTTAAAATATTAAATTTCGGAATTTTATAACTTTTTTTTGTAAATTAATTATAACAGAGAATATTCAAATTAATTAAAAAAGAAAATAAAAAAAAAACAAATAAAATATCAATTTTATTTTGCTTAATGTCAATTAGAAACATTTTAGTTTATGTAATAAGAGACACACTTGTAAACTTTGCCTAGGGCTCAAAATAACCTGGCGCCGACAGTGGGTAAAAAGTGGTTTACCAAGCATATGATGGAAAGTGATGAATTGATTTATCGGGAAAATGCTGAAAGGTTTTCAATGTTTTTATCCTGTATATCCATTCATAAGGCGCACTCGTGAGCTGAGTAATTCATGACTTTCTGTTAATGATAGTGTGCATAAAATACTGTAGCTTAGAGTTTTTGTTTTAGCTGGTATTGCAGTTGCACGCAAATAAACAGCCAAGTGAAACATGTTTGTAACATAAACCTCCTTTGGCGTAGATGACTGCAATGAGCACTCCTTTGACGTTTCTGGTAAAGTCTACTGACAAAATGTTGAATATGCAAAAGTGAAATTTCCCAAATTATGCGGAGCAAAAGCCTTGACGTTTTCAAATTTTATATGATTCGCTGTCTTTGAATTTCGTTATTAGATTATATTTCCTTTTAAGTAGTTCCTGTTTCTCTAGAGACTGTAGAAAGGACAACGCCGGAATAGGCTATAAAATTTTATGATTCGTCTGATAATAAAAGAGAGGCCTCCATAGATCAGTAAAGCACAAAAAATATAAAAAATAAATTGACAATTGACATTAATGTCTTTAGGGGTGAAGCAAGATGCTTTTCATATTCCCTGCTATCTGCTACGGCTACAGTGAGGGTAGAATTTTATGAGCAGTTTTCTCGCCCTGGATGGGCATGGATATTATGTATCGCTACAGGAAGTTAAAAATGGCTTTTGGTCTTTTATATTTGAATATATCCGTTGCCTCGTATGCTATAGCTTGCTGAACTAGATCATTGGGGCGTCTGGACGTCTTTAGGAATCTTTAGCAACAATCTTTGTTGCTAAAGATTGTAGGAAAGAGAAGATATAAGGAATATTTGTATCTTGATGAAGTTGATTGTTTGTGACGAACCATGGGGCGTTCAGAATCATTCTCAAGCACTTGTTTTGTACACGTTGCAGTTTCATAATATTCGTAGTGGAGACTCCAGGCTGGAGAAGCGTAAGCGACTATGGGACGAATCATCAGCTGGTATAAAAGCAATTTGATTCTGATGTTTAGCTTGTTGTTCCTGTTAATTAGGGGATAGATATGAGCGACGGCTTTAGATGCCTTTGCACACGTAGCCTTGATGTGTTGGTTAAAAGTTAATTTTTTGTCGAGGACGACACCAAGGTATTTTGTTTCTGTCTGTCAGGGAATTTTGGTATTGAATAGTAAGACGTCTCCTACATGAGATATTGAACTTTTCGCGAATATTATGTGCTGAGCTTTTGGCTGAGCTTTTGGGGGGATTTTCTTGCAGCCTCTATTTGGAGAACCATCTCTCTAACTTTAGAAGGTTTTCTTGAAGATTTATAGTAATGAAGTGTGGTCGGAGAGAGAGATCTGGCTAATAATGCTGCATTATCCTCATATAGGGCCATGATGGAAAAAAATAAATGAAACGAGTTAACGCCTTTTATTCCCTTATAGGGAGTAGGAGAGGCCTTTTTTTATTTTTTATTTTATTTTATTTTTTTAGCCCTGTCTAACTTATGGAGACTGAGCGGGCAGTTCAATCTCCATCAGTAGCCAATCAGAGATAATTGCTCAACGCTAATGATAAGAGACTACATAAGAAGAGACTACAATAATTCATAACGAATTATTGTCATCTCTTCTTATGTTTTAAAATAGAAATTTAGTGTTCACCTAAGTAAGAAAAAGAGCTTTATTCGTTATTATGAATATGGCGTATGGATCTTAAAATATCCCCGCGCCTAGCATAGAACAACATGATCATAATTGAAAACTTACGACTAAGAGAAGATAATTTCCTATTTTAATTAAAACAATGTAGCGTCAATGTGCTTGTTACATAATCTATATAATGTTCATGAATCGGATTTTAGGAATAGCATATTGCTGCATGGGTTAGGTTTCGGTGCATTACTTCGTAAGTACTGTAATTGCTAGGAGATTGATCTGATGTTAAGGCATGCTGATTGCCTTGTTTTCTGACATGATACACTTAATTTATCGCGGTGTGGCGATTTAACTAGTTGAGGTAAATATTTTCATATTATATAAATACCAATGTAAATATATATATATATATATATATATATATATCCCTGAAAAAAAAAAAAAGGGGAGAAAGTAAGCAGGCTTTTATTAAGAAATAATAGTACACACCTCTTACAGCCTTATAAAATTTAAGTTACATACTTGAGCATTCACTATCATTGCAGTGCATTCCACTTGTTCATCATGAAAAAAACAAAAAAACTTTTTGCTTTCGCAGTCATATATTTTCAAGGGATGCTCTCATTCTCTCCCACCACCTGTTACCCCCATTCAGTATCTCCCCTATATCTGCCTGGTAGGTTTATCTCACCAACTTTTGTCTTAATGATATCACCGTGTCTCCTATCTGCCAAGCTCTGCAGAACACATTCTCTGTCCTTGTCTTCAATGTTCCATAGTCCTGAGACAGTCTTTTGATATTATTTATTCTATTTTATTTATTATATTATTCTGAATATGTGTGCCTAATAAACATTATTATGCCACAAGTGTCATTAAAAATTTATTATTATGTGCTAGCTCCAAGGACTCATCACTGGAGGTTATCCTGTGATGAGTTGCACACGATTCAGATATGTCACTAATTGCCATTTACTATTCAGTAGCATTTTATGTCTGTAAATTGTGTAAGTTCTCTGGCTGGTTTTGTTTTTTTTTAATATGTATGAATCAAAAACTGAAGTTTCCTATCAGAAAACCCTTATATCTCCTTATTATTTGACACCTCCAGGGAGTCCAAGGACTCATCGAGGGAGAGTGTGCCAACAGCATCGAACGATTGGTCCCCTTCCAACTACTAACCGCGCTCAAACTTAACTGAGCCATTAGTAGATGAGATTGGCTAACTCACCATCTATTGAAAAAGCTCATACAAAGATTCCTCTCATCACTCACCTTCTTCTGATGTTCCCTTATTACAAGATATCCAAGTAATCAGATCTGTACAAAAATGTGCATCCAAAAAAAAAAAAAAAAAAAAAACTGCATCATCTCTCATTCATCAATCCATAATTCTCCACTGAATTGTTGTTCCTATTTAAGCATTTAACCCTATTTTTATAGGGTTAGTTGCTTGGTGAGTAGGTGGGTGTAAAACATCTTCTTGAGTGGAAAAGAATGTTTAGTTTTTTAGAAGCTGAGAAAGCTATTGATGTGATGTTTGTGGCAAAAAAGATTGGAAGTAAATGTCAGTCCAAGAAGAGAGAGAGAGTTCATTCTGTCTGGTGATGTGTGTGTGTGTATTACTGAGGATGAGAGGTGAACTGAGTTCCCCTTTTGCAAGAGGAAAGGCGGGATTGCATTTTGGTAGCATTGAAGGTGACTAGGTTATTATTACATCACTGAAGGATGGTATGGAGATGAGTGTTTAAGTCACTGGTTGCAGATGATCTTGATATAAGGGATGTCTGGGAACTACATGGTTTCTCAAAGGAGTAGGATGAATAGAGAGTGCTATTGTCAGCAAAGCTATGGATAGGATTTGTAGTGATTGAGAGTACATCATTTATGTATAAGAGAAAGAGGTTAGGTGAGAGAACGGAGCTGTGAGGTACTCCTGCATTGGTGGCAAAACTCAAATAGAGGGTTCTGTTCACCATGACATGCAGTGAACAACCAGAGAGAAAGCTGGCTATCCAGTTACAGAGAGTGGCAGGTAAGCCGAAGGAAGGCATTTTGCAAAGCATAACACTGAAATAATAAGGGAACAACATCTGATTTCTTCACTATGGAAAATCTGCCTCAGTATTAGTAGTTCAACAAAAATACAGACCCAGACAATTGGTGTTAGAAGATATCCTCTAATTTGAATACCCCACTGTGATAATAGCTCTGAAAATATTTTACATAACTTAAGGAATGGTTCAACTTTTTCATCTGTGAGAAAAATATTTTCTATCTTACTCATGCTTAAAGGTAAATCCATGCATAATCTCACCTGGATGTTTATAGAATTCCTTATTTTTTTCTGCCTGAATTATTGCAAGCAAACTATATATAACACTGAAAAAATAAGGGTAGAATATCTGATTTCTTTACTATAGAAAATCGGTTCTCTTGACCATGCTTATCTGTGGAAGAGTGATTTGGTGCCCAGATCTCTGAAATTTCAATTGAAGATTCTTTAAGGCATCTTCTGAAGCATACCTTCATTGACTACTGACTTAAAGACAAATATTTCAATTTTTTTTTTTTTAATGTAATACTTATTTTTAACTCATTATTGCAAGCTCTCCTTAGCACAGTCTGTAGACTGATGTAATGATATAATGTGATACAGTGATACTCAGGGCTTGACAGATATGCTCACCCACTTGGGGCAAGCATATTTGCCAGCATGAAGCTACTAATCAGTAATTTGTAGCTACTAATCAGCCAAAATCCACTCACCAGGGATTAAAATTATTCCCTGGTGAGTGGATTTTGCTAGCTGATTAGTAGCTACAAATGGTATCAAATAGAATTTTATTTTTATTTAACAAAGAAAAAAGCTTTCCAACTACAGTACTGCCCCCTTTCTTAAATTCACATGATAGCACAAGGAAAGGAGTGAATGATATTTATTCGAAAGCCATAGAAGAACATACCATCACTAATCACTTTGTGGACTGCTGTTGACTTATTGGGACATACCATTAATAAAAAGGGTGGGGTGGAGTTGTTTGGCAAGTGTATTTTTTATGTGATGAGTAAAGTTTTGCACAATTCATGCAAAACTTGATGATACTGTTTGGTTGGAAAGGTTTGAATCCTGTTTAAGAGTCATACCTTTATAGTGGCTTTTCAGTTGAAAACTAGTTAGTCGGTCTCATGTAAATGTGGGGATTTTAGATAAAACTAGCTAGAGAATACATGCACTTGGCAGACATACCACTATCAAACAGGATTAACAACCCTATTGGAGCATAAATAGGTTTATATGCACATAGCATTCCTTCCACATCTTTTTCTCACTTAATAAGATTGCACATCCGTTTCCACCTTCACCCTGTTTATTCTTCAAACTTTCAGGACACGTTCCAATATTGCATAGCATTATACATGTCCATAAAGGATATGTGCTTTGCATTATGGGATACTAAAGCAAGTGATTTGAAGTCATTAGTTTCTATTTACAAGTTGCCCAGTCCTGAAATTATTTCAGGTGCAAACTTTGTTTGCTTACACTTGGATAAAGGACTAAACCAAGAATATAATTTCATGGTATCTTTAATTTATAGTATAAACAAGTGGAAAAACTTCCAACATCTATCTCTAATCCAGAGTATTTTAGTAATAAGGTGTGATACCTTTTGACTATTTGTATATGGAAATATGACTTCTGCATTACTTCAACCTTGGCGTCACTTCTGGGCCTAGCTCCCACTAAGCAAGAGAGAACGGAGATGTTGAGACTTCATTAAAGGTCGTAACCAATCTGGAAAGTTATCCTTCTCATAATGCATAGCATTGTTGTGTCGGAAATTACTGGCCCACTATAAGTCAGCCATTGGTTTCAGACACAACATGAAAGAATAGAATCTTAACTTAAAGACATGCTTGAACTCTCAAGAGTTTACATAGAGAGGCAACAACTAACTTGTAAATGTAATGTGTATCAATTTAATTATTAATGTTTTTGTAAAATAATTCAAATATTGTTTTAGAATAATACCCAATACTGGGAAAATTTATGTTAACCAATCAGCAGAAGGCTTGATCATTATGTAATAGTCCATGACACAGCAGAAAATCCGAAACGTCATCTGGTAACCCCTGCAGTAACAGTTCTGTCGAGAGGGCTGCCGAGTAAAGAACGTGACCTTACCTGACGAATCAAAGACGGCTGAGTGAGTCGCGTAGACAGAGAGAGGGCGCTTGCCGCTAAGATATAAGGAGCGGTGCGCACTTCAAATGCTCTCTTGTTTCCTGCATTTTTCCTGTGTGCCAGTTAGAAGGCCGTGGAGGCTGAGGAAGCTTGTCGCTGGTGTCCAGCAACCCTCCATGTTGCAGTGGGTCCCGTTGCGTACAGGTCGTCCATCTGAACAACAAGGAACCAGCAGACAGGGCGATTGGTGAGCTACCGCCAATGTGACGATTTCAAAGGGCTCAACACTTCGGAAGGAATGAGTGAAGAAAGACAGCGGAACGACAAGGAAATCTTGCCATATCCGAGGAAGGATCAGACATAAAACAAAGGGACCATCACGCTAAGGAGATTAATCGGTAAGGCAAATATTTCTTACCTTATATACATGAGAAGTGCTGTAGAAACCAGAGTGAACAAAGAAAAAGGGGAAAGCCTTAAGCATAACCCTGCTTGACCTGGCTAGAAGATCTGTTTTGGACTATACGTCTTGATTGGACCTTCCTGCTGTGACTTGTAAATTTATGTTTGTATGAACTTTTAGTGGAACAGTTTTAGAAATGAAGTGCTATATGAAATGCTATAAATGAAGTTTCTGCTCTGTATATTGAGCCTGCGATTTGCATAAGTTAAATAAGTTACGTTGCGTACAGGTCGTCCATCTGAACAACAAGGAACCAGCAGACAGGGCCATTGGTGAGCTACCGCCAATGTGACGATTTCAAAGGGCTCAACACTTCGGAAGGAATGAGTGAAGAAAGACAGCGGAACGACAAGGAAATCTTGCCATATTCGAGGAAGGATCAGACATAAAACAAAGGGACCATCACGCTAAGGAGATTAATCGGTAAGGCAAATATTTCTTACCTTATATACATGAGAAGTGCTGTAGAAACCAGAGTGAACAAAGAAAAAGGGGAAAGCCTTAAGCATAACCCTGCTTGACCTGGCTAGAAGATCTGTTTTGGACTATACGTCTTGATTGGACCTTCCTGCTGTGACTTGTAAATTTATGTTTGTATGAACTTTTAGTGGAACAGTTTTAGAAATGAAGTGCTATATGAAATGCTATAAATGAAGTTTCTGCTCTGTATATTGAGCCTGCGATTTGCATAAGTTAAATAGCAAGGAGTTTACCTCTCATAAGATTAGCAATCTATAGGATTGAGAGAATGTGTCATGTATAAATTGATTTATTAAGTGTTGTTAAACTTGCTTAAGGACAGGAGTATCAGTTAATCTTAGCGCAAACCACACTGATTAATTAATGCTCCTCAATTAGAATTGTATAAGCTTGCACATTAAGAAGTGCGTGAGAAGAATTGATTGAGCCTATTGCTATTGAGTGGGCACTTGTGGAACCTACTTCCCTTTTTTTATTATATTTACATGATTTTTCCTGTATATGAATTTAGCTGCATTAAAATGTTAAAGATACCAAGCAATTTTAAACCTGGTTTTAACACCTTATGGTAACTCGTTTTGGTAAAATACTTACAAGCTCTGCATTACTAAATCTTGGTATTTCTAGCCTGGCTCCCCACTGATGAGACCTCAATAAAGGTCGAAACCGGTTTGGATAGTGGCCCCTTGCCTTTAATACAAAACATCATACATCCCCTTCTTGGAGATGTGTTTTGGCATTAAGGGTAAATATTAAGATTAGTGATCAGAGCTTGCTCCACGTCTATCACGAGTTGCCTTGGTCTTGCACTACCTGTGGGATCAGCTAGTCTTGCATAAATTGCAGGCGCAAACTTGACATTTTGTCTGTTTGCTTACTTGGAAAAAATGGAGTAAAATCAGGTTTAAAATTGCTTGGTATCTTTAACATAACTATACCCAAGTTAAAAATACTTTCTACAGCTGCATTAAAATGTTTTATCTTAAATCAGAGTTTGTATGCTTCTGTTGTTTGAGACTGACCTACCACTTATAAAAAAATCGAACCTGTGTAAGTGGGGGGAAGACACTCAACGTTAAGTTAAGAAGGGAGCCGTGATTGCATACCACGTGTTCCCAATGCTAAGCAATATTGTCGAGATAGTTTGTTAAAGTAAGATTAAGTATCAGGAACTAGTTACCGGCTGGCGCAGTCTACTTAAGATAAACAAATTTGTCACAGGCTAATTTCTGGTAAGTGTAAGAAGTAACCTGTGAAGAAAAGGTAAAACTATACCAAGTAAAAAGCAAGAGAGTAAAACAAGATATAACAGCATTATATATACATGTCCATAAATAATGTGCTTTGCATTATGGGATACTAAGGCAAATGATGTGAAGTCATTAGCCTCTATATACAAGTTGCCCAGTCCTGAAATTACTTCAGGTGCAAACTTTGCTTGCTTACACTTGGATAAAGGTTTAAAACAAGAATATAATTTCTTGACATCTTTAATCTATATCATTGGTAGGGGAGACAAGAGATCTTGGGGTGATGATTGATAGAAAACTGAAATTCAGGGAGCATATTGCAAAGGTGGTGAGGGTAACTCAGAGGATTGCTGCAATACTGAGACAGATGCTGACCTGCAGAGATAAGAGTTATCATTCCGTCGTATAAGACCCTGATCAGACGACACTTAGACTATTGTTCTCAGATTTGGTCCCCAGGATTTGAAGGGAATAAATTGATTGTGGAAATGGCACAGAGACGGATAACAAAGATGGTTTCGGGACTATACAATATGAGTTATGAGGATCGACTGAGGGAACGTGGACTGCAGAGTTTGGTGGATAGAAGGAGAGGTGATATGATCGAGACTTTTAAACTGTTGAGAGGCAGTTACAGGGTAGACATTGGAGAGTTCTTTCACTTAGTGGAATGGCAGGAAGGAGCGATGACAAGGGGCCATCCCTGGAAGTTACGAAAGGAGGCTTGCGCAAGAGGGTTAGGAGTGGTTTCTTTGCGTGAAGGGTGGTTGAACCTTGGAATGCATTGCCTGAGAGAGTGGTTGGAGCAGGAACGGTCAGTGGGTTCAAGGAGTGGTATGATAAACTTTGTGTTTCCTAAAAAGGACCTCCCACGATGAGTCTTTTGACTCCATGGTGGCCTGCATAATAATAATAATAATAACCTTCCCATATAGCAGCCAATACCATGTGCTTGAACCTAGTATTCTCCTCAGTTGATTGTAATTTTCTGCTTTTTGGTTTCAGCATGTTATCTTTTCTGAATGGTACATACACTTAGCTACTTCCCAGATCAGTATAGTATGATTGAGGGAAGAATGGTCATGTCTTTAACTTACATTCCCTGTGACACTATAATCTTTGACCTTGAGTTCATTCTGTCACATGATGCTCATAACAACTCTATAAATTTGGCTTGTTTTTTTTTCACAAGATGTCACCTTTCACCAATCAGTGTTCAAATAATTAAAGTTATCCATGATGATTAATTGTTTAGTACCCATTAGGCCAATTTGGTAATACATTTCATCATCACCAGCAACAAATCCATTGAATCTGTTGCTGGTGGTGATGAAATGCATGGCCACTGGGTCTGTAACAACATCCTACTAAATGGATACTTACTAACAGGGCACACCATGGGTTTGTTCTTCTTCTAGATGTTGAGCCTGAATTTCAGTAGCTGGCTTTTAACTGTTTGCCCTAGTTCCTTGACAAAAACAGCAGTGGACTTACTAGCAACGCCTCTACTGGCATGAAATCTCATCATGTTGCACCATCGTATTTTTTTGTGATTTAAACTAATAGTGATTACAATTTGGTTCTACTAACTAGTGAGTACCTACTAACAGGGTATATCATGGGTTTCTTGTTGTTGTTCTTCTTCTAGATGTTGAACTTGAATTCTAGTACCCAGCTTTCATTGCTTCCCCTGGTTCCTTGATGAAAACAGTGTGGACCCTGTTTATCCAGACAGCACCTCAGCTGGCATGAAATCTCATCCTGTTGCACCATCATATTTGTGGTTTAAGCCAATAGAGAGTGCATTTGGTCAGCTAGGTCCCAAATTGCCAGTCCATCCTCATTCAGTCAGTACCCATGGTAACAGGGTGCACCATGTGAACATGAGGATTGGACATTAGGTCAGAAGTCCCAGTTGGTTCTCTGCATTCCTTGAGGGCAATGTGGAGGTTTCCTTCCAGTTATTTGGCTTTAATCCTTATGTGACGCCATAAAAAAATTAAAAAGGATTGAAATTAAATGAAAAAATAGTAAAGATTATTATTGTTGATAATTGAACACAAGTTTTTAATTGGAAAAATTGTATTTTAACAGTATAGTTTGTACAGATTTTTTCTTCATTTTCTCTGCATGCATATCTTTGTAACATTGAATAGCATTTTGCAGTGCTTGCCATACTTTACTGCTTCATTCAAAGTTACAATCTGCGTTTATAAATAAAGTCAGCCTCATCATCCCTTTTTCTGCTAAATGTTAAAAGTTCATTTAATGAGAATTCTTTTTTAGGCACTTCAGGATGCTTTTATGTAATTTATCTGCTTCTTCTTCAAATAAATGTTGTTGATCCATCTCCACGAGAATTTCATCATCTAGGTCATTTGAATGCGAACTAGTACCTTCACTCACATTGTCAGAATCCAAAGTTTCAAATTTGAGATCTCTCCCAATCTGCACGATATCTTCAGAAACCATTTTAATTGCCATTCAAAATTATTGAAATTATTCCTACAGTACAATAAAATATATCGTCACATAGCTCTCATATTGCTACAGTTACCTCAGGCTATAATTCACCAATGTTTTCAACATATTTCTGATATTAAACCATTTCCAAACATCTGTCAGCATTATGGCCCATCTTTCATTGTTGCTTTTATGACTTGAGAAAATGTTTGTCTCAAATAATAAGCATTAAATGTAGCAATGACACCCTAATCCATTGGCTGCAATAATAAAAATTGTAAATATTTGCAGCTACCAAAATAAGATGTAAACTATTCTTTGAATGTTTGTTGTGCCATTCTTTATTTGATCACCATATTACAGGAACAACACTTTTAATGTAGCCCTTAAAAGCTTGTGGATTCAGTAAAGGAGCAAAGGCTTTAATTTAAAGTTACCAGATGCATTTGCACTTAATAAAAGTATCAAATGGTCTTTTGAAATTTTATATCCTGGTTGCAACTTTTCCTTTTCTGCTAAATAAGTGTACAAAGACATCTTCTTCCAAACCAAACCTTTTTCGTAGACATTAAAAATATGCTCATCCTTGGAGTCTCCTTTTTCAATCACTTTACTTCTTTTCACCTTTTAATTTTTCACTTCTTTTTAACTCATGGGAAATTTTGCAGCAACATCATTATCAGCACTAGCACTTTTGTCTACATTTTGAATATTATTGGGCCCCATACACTTTGTAAAGTTATAAAGCCAGCCATGACTTGATGAAAAATTTCCCTTTCATCTCCATTTTCTTCTCAGTTTTCTTTTACCTTATAGAGACTTGTTGCTTAAGCTTGAATTATCATTTTAATGGAATTTTTTTCTGATTACAGTCTTCAGTCCATATCATTAAAAGATATTCTGTATAATCCATTGCAGAACTTCTATGTTCAGTGATCAGTTTTTGTCATATAAGATTCTGTGGCTATACCATGTTTTTTTATTTGATCTGTCTTCTTAGTGTTTGTGCCGATGACTCATTCATTCATTCCTTCGTCACGTGCTGTTTTAGCTTACAATACTCCTTTATAACACTTTAAGAATTAAGAGTTTAAAGAGTGGTATGATAGACTTTGGAGATGACATTGTGGGATAAAAATGGGAATAGAGTGACTGATGCAGAGGACATAGTGGAATTGTTCAATGAACACTTTATTGGTGTATTTCATCCTAGCGGAGTAAATTTTAATACTAGAGGGATAGGGCAGGTTCGAGGTGCAGGAGGAGAACGTGTTCCAAATACTTAGTACTCTGGATGTCAGTAAAGCTGTGGGACTGGATGGTATTTCACCATGAGTTTTGAGAGAATGTGCTAAAGAACTGACAGCTCCTTTGACCTGGCTTTTCAATGAAAGTCTGGCTACGGGAAAGGTGCCCAGGTAATGGAAGGAAGGGTGGTAGCTGACTGGAAGTGTCTAATTATACACCAGTTTGTGTGTCATCAGTAGTTGTTAAGATCTCAGAGAAATTAGTTAGGGACCGTATACAACACTGGGTAGATGAGGGTAATGTTATTTGTGAGGGGGGGGGTCGCACTCTTATTTTAGTAATATGCTAGCCTTTTATAAAGTTACAAGAGCAGTAGATGAGAGAAAGGCATATACTGCCATTTTCTTGGAATTAGCAAAGGCATTTGACAGGGTGCCACATGATAAGCTGATATTTAAGTTGCAGCACATGGGTTTGGATGTCAGGTTGGTCAACTGGATTCAGGATTTGCTGTCCGATAGGTATCACAGAGTTGTGTATGGTTCGGCAGTTTCAAGGAGGCAGAGGGTTACAAGCAGTGGTGAGCTATGGAAATTTTAACAAAGGGCTTGCATCATCGAGCAAAAAAAAAAAAAAAAAAAAGTCGTATTTCACATCGAAACTTCGTGTACAAATTCCAATCAAAAAGTATGAGAGGACAATCAACCTCTAAATACTATCATTTTTAAACAAATATTTCATGATCTAAACATCAAATATTTGCACACAATCAACTGTGTTAATTTATCTTGCATAAGAAAAACATTTTTTAACTATCAAAATATAATAAGAATGAAATCTTTTATAAAACATTTGATTGGCTACTGGTTA
This sequence comes from Typopeltis vanoorti, assembly GCF_054136105.1. NCBI lineage: Eukaryota > Metazoa > Arthropoda > Arachnida > Uropygi > Thelyphonidae > Typopeltis > Typopeltis vanoorti. The sequence goes on along the minus strand of NC_143572.1, from coordinate 48,803,691 downwards.
AAGATAGCGCATGCGCTTATTTTATTTTCAAACTTGGGCCATTCATTATAGAGGAGTTGAAACAATAATTCCAAATAATCTATACACTGCCGAATAGACTCATTTTTGTTAGGCTACCGTATGAGTTTGTCGCTTAATATGTTTAAAAAAAATTTTTTTTTGGAAAAATAAAAAAGTGAACAAGAATAATAAGGGGCTCGCAAATTTGAGAAAAAGTTAACAAATGGCTCGTGCGAGCCCTTATAGCTCACCACTGATTACAAGTGGGGTCCCACAGGGCTCAGTACTGGTTCCTATGTTGTTTAACCTTTATATCAATAACATTGTCAGTGGATTGCAGGGATTATTCAGTTGTTTACGGATGATGTGAAGCCGGGAAGGGTTATTAGTAATAGTGCAGATGTGGTAGTCGTGCAAGAGGATTTGAATAAGCTAGTCAAATGAATGGGGTGTCGGTTTGCAGCAAAATTTAAGGTGTTGAGGTTTGGGACACATTGATGGGATGCTGCATACTCTATTGGAGGAGATATAGTGGAGGAAGTAAGGGAGACAAGAAGATCTGGGGGTGATGATTGATAGAAACCTGAAATTCAAGGGACATATTGCAAAGGTGGTGAAGGTAACACAGAGGATTGCTGCAATAATGAGAAGGACTCTGACCTGCAGAGATAAGAGTTATCATTCCGTTGTATAAGACCCTGATCAGACCACACTTAGACTATTGTTCTCAGATTTGGTCCCCAGGATTTGAAGGGAATAAATTAACTGTGGAAAGGGTACAGTTAATTTATCTCAAATAAATCTCAAAAAGATTGGAGAAAAGCTCTAACTATATCAATCTATAACATGGAAAATAAAGCAATGTGGAAATTGCAGAGAATTTTAATTTTCTCTACTGAGTGTCCCAGGCCACATAGGGGCAGATAACAAAGACTAGTTTCAGAACTGTACAATGTTAGTTATTAGGATCGGCTGAGAGAATGTGGATTGCAGAGTTTGGTGGATAGAAGAAGGAGAAGTGATATGATTGAGACTTTTAAACTGTTGAGAGGTGGTTACAGGGCTGACACTGGGGAGTTCTTTTGCTTGGTTGAACAGCAGGAAGGAGTGATGACAAGGGACCATCCCTGGAAGTTATGAAAGGAAACTATGAGCAAGAGAGTGAGGAGTGGTTTCTTTGCATGGAGGGTGGATGAATTGTGGAATGCATTGCCTGATAGAGTGGTGAGAGCGAGAACAGTCAATGAATTTAAGGAGTGGTATGATGGACTTTGTGTTTCCTAGGAGGGACCTCCCACAATGAGTCTTGATAGACTTGTGTTTCCTAGGAAGGACTTCCTGCAATGAGTCTTTACTCCTTGGAGGCTTAAATAATAGTAATAATAATAATATTCTTGTGTTAACCATTTGTGCTTGTTAGGTTTTACAAGCTTTGCTGCATTTTCTCTTCCCACTTATAATTGCATGCAAATGTACTCATATGTAAAAAAAAAAAAAATACTAATCATGACAATGGCTTTGCTCCACCAAAGCTGAAATAATATTAAAGTGTGCATTGATACAGCTGTTGGTGTGGGATGTAAAATCACTACATTATTGCTTTAGCAGAATTGGAATGTTGGTAATGCAGTACGATATCATATCATACTACTGTTAAAATCTTTTTTAAATTATTAACAATTATAAACAATGCTATAACAAAATCTGTTTCTATGTTTCATGCTAATTTTCTTACCATATTTGTAACTACTTATTTAATCTACTTAAAGGCTTGTAGAAGATATATTTAAAGTGAACATTTGAGTCTATACCTACAATTCTGTATGAAGTTTGATATCTCTTTCCTTAACAACATGATCCATATTATTATTATTATTATTGTACCAATAATATGCTCAAATTATACAGTACTGGTCCTAGCACTGAACCTTGTGGCACATGACTAGTCACCAGCTTTTGCATGGATTCTGCTCCTCCACATACCACTTTTTGATATGTCTAGCAACCACCTTCTTATCCACATAACCAGTGTCATATCCATCCCCATTTGTTCTAATTTGTGTAACAGAGTTCCATGTGGTATTCAGTCAAATGCCTTTGCAAAATACAGCAGAATCATAATGTAGCCACATCCCTTGTCCAATTCAGCTATCACTCCATTATAAAAAGTTAGTAAATTAGCCATGTTTCTCCTCATAGAGTATCATATTCCTATCCACCCATTCCTGAATTCTCTTTCTGACCAATTTGTCCAGTACATTTATCACCATGCCTGAGATACTGATTGGTCTATAATTTGCTATTGCAATTAGAACCTCCCTTATTCAAGAGAATATTTTATACACTTGTATATAATCATGCCTTACACCTGATTTAATGATGTCCTGTACAGTCTTCAGTTTTAACTGTTGATATAAAACTCAGGTATAAATTATATCTAATTTGCTGTGTATAAAATTCATTGAGATTTTGTAATTTTAGTATTTTGAAGAGTTTTCTCTCAGTACCTTATAATATCCCTTTTCAAGGACTGAAAAAGTATATCAGGAATCTCTTGTATTCATGTGATTTTTCGGCTGTTTGATATCTCTTTCCTTAACAACATGATCCATATTATTATTATTGTATCAATAATGTGCTCAAATAATACAGTAGTGGTCCTAGCACTGAACCTTGTGGCACACGACTAGTCACCAACTTTTGCATGGATTCTGCTCCTCCATATACCATTTTTACTTTTAAAATGTTTTAAAAGTAAAAATGTAGTATTGACAACTTCCATTTTCCCTTAACCTGGCTTGTTCTTCTCCAAGTTTTATCTTTAACAATGTATTAAAGATAAAACTAAAGATATGGCTATTTTGCCTGCTTCTGTTTAGGAGTGCCCCCTGTTTAAATGTCATTGACCTTTTTACTCAAGGATTCTTTAACAATGTTTCTTAGTATTTCTTGAGGTATACTTAAGTAGATGTGGCCTAGGACACTCAGTAGAGAAACTTAAAATTCTCTGCAATTTCCACATTGCTTTATTTTCCATGTTATAGATTGATATAGTTAGATTTATTTAGTTAGATTGATATTGATATAGATTGATAGTTAGATTGATATAGAATAAATTGAGATTTATTCTTTTGACCAGACTTTCTGAACTGTACATAGCAGTTCAGACACTGTAAACTTTTATAGCATTCTATTTCAGATTAGATATCATCTGTATATATATATCTACTCCAGCAGCCTTTCCTAATGATATTTTCCACTTTCAGTATTCATATATACTCCAGATTCCTGCTGAATATAATTTCTCTGTCTTTTTTTTTTTTTTTTAAAGTGCCATTGGGGGGGGGGCTTATTTATTCATAATTTAAAGGTTATCTAACCCAGAAATACTTCTTAGAGACCAAACATGAACTTTTTCAAGCATCATCAGAATCCCAGTAAGTAAGGTGGTATTCTCATCTTAGGCAATGAAAATATGTCTGCCACCTACAGACTTGTGCAAGCATCCATGCTGTAGTCTATGTGGAAATCTCTGCCCAGTTATCTGTTTTTACCTATAAGCTGGCCTTGGCTGAGCAGATGTTATCCTCATTACCATTCCTTATTTTCTTGAGGTTTAACCCTGTTGGTAGGTATTCAGTTGTATGCTGGATGGATTGGAAGTTTTGTTTTTATCCAGAAAACAAATTATATTCTGTATTATCCAAAAATCAAAAGAATCATGTATTGTATATCATATATAATGTATTGTATATAACTACTGATCATTTATCTGTAAAAAATGTTACTTTTTCTACTAATACCTATCAATATGCTATCAGTAATAAAAATTTAGTGCAGTTTCAGAATCAGTAGAGATTTATATCCTCTTCTAAGGAATGGGTAAAACCCTTGAATCCTCTCCATGCATTATCCATTATCATTAAACTTCATATTGATTATATAGTTTGTATATAATTTCATAATTTTTGCTTGTATTTGCATATTTATTGTTTAAAAACTGATTTTATTTATATTGATCAAATCTTGCAGAGTTAAAGAAGTTAATCATTTACTTTGTCTATATGCCTAATATGGCACCTAAAAAGAAAAGGATTATGACTCAGAGCACTGTTTGTCCACAAAAGAAAATAAAAGGTGAAGCTGATTCTGATAGCCAGAAAGAAAATGCATTTCTTAATGAAGTGCATAATGCTAGAATTAACTGTGCATCATCTGTTGAAGAGTTTACATTTAATAAGAAAAGAGTAAGAGTTTTATCATCAGCTACTGATATTCCAGATTGGTCCAAAGGAATAGTATACTGGATGTCCAGAGATCAAAGAGTGCAAGGTAAGAAAGCATAATGAAAGTTGCTGCTCATTATATTTTCCCATTTATTTTTGCAAGTAATATCTACAGTGAATTTAGAGGATTTATTTTCGTAGTCCAATAGAAAATGAGATTATCATTCATCACTTGTAGATTACATTGTTACTGGTTTTCCTCTTCAAATCCAAATTTCATCAAAGAGAAACTCTTGCACAGCTTTTGACTAGTCCAGTCTTATGTCCTAGCATAATTCAGAGTATCTTCAGTGCACATTGCATGTTACAGTTACCACACAATGAGTAAGTAAGACAACTCAAATTGTAACAGACAATAGATCTCAAGTCCTAATTTTGTCCATTACAATTTAAATTGTTTCACTTACTCATTGTCATGTGTTAACTGTAGCATGTAGCATGCACTGAAGATGCTGGTTTGAAATCCACCAAAATATAAGCCAGTTAATAAACATCATTTTTAATAATTTAGTTTTTGTTGTTGTATACCATTAAAATAAGTTATAGAATTATCTATAATGGTCATGAATTTGTAAAAAAGGTAGGTTTTACTTTAGTGATCTACTTGCATTTTATGATAACATGATGTGTTGAATAAAGGAGACTCATGCGTGGTGATATTCTTGGATCTCACAAATGCATTTGATAGAGTACTCTATGACAGTGTTAAAGCTGGAAGAGATGGGATGGATAATATATATTGGTCAGATGGATAGAAGATTAGCTGTCTGTTTAACTTACTATAATGATATTTTGTGTGGATTCACAGGCAGTATTTAGTTTGCTGATGACACCAGGTTGGGGATGTGTGGAATAAGGAGTGATGATGCCTTCATGAAGATTTAAAGTAGATGACATTAACTTGGACAAATGAATGGGATTGGAGTCCAAAGACTCAGGCAGATCCAAACTATCTACACAATATCTATCAAGTACCTCTCCTTGAATCCATTAACATGCAGAGCACTCAAAACTGACACTGGCAACCCATTCCATTAATTCAATCACTCTCCAAGTGAAAAATCTAGTTCTCACTCCCTTACTGACCACATTTTTACTCAACTTCCAGGGCTGAGCTCTTGTTCTTCCCTCTCTAGCCAAATTCTGGAATATTTCCTCTTCATCACTCCTATAAACCCTTTAAGTAACGTAAACATTCCTATCATACCCCTTCTTTTTCACCTATCGTTCAACATTTGCAACCCACAAACTCTCAGTTTATCCTCATAGGGAGCATTGCACAGGCCACTTGGTCACCCACCTCTGGATCCTCTCCATTACTTCCTCATTCCCAAGAAATCCAGATGACCAGATTAAGCAGAATAAACCAGATGTGGCCTTGTCAAAGCTTTATAAACAGGAATGATAACCTCCTTATCTCTGCTTTTTAGTGTGTTCTTCAATAACTAATTCTATCAGCTACTTTGGCAACCTTAGCAATATACTCTCTAAACTTCAACTCTGTGTACTACTAGCATGCACAAATTCCAAGATTCATCAATTTCCTGAGGTACATTGCTACACATCCTGTAATCGGTTTCTCTCAAAATGCATAACTGTACATTTCTCCATATTAAATTGACAGTCTATTTAAACAATTTAAATGAAATGTTGTCTCAATTATTCTGTGTGTGAGAGTTAAACACCACATACCAGTAATCATGGAACAAAACAAAATGGTGCAGAACAGACCTATATCTCTACCAAGCTACTTGGCAAGTTCCCAAGGAAATTAAAAGAGATTGCATTGCAAATTTTAGAACCATCGTTATCTCAGGCATGGTAGTTTAAGGTTGTCAGAAAGTTAGTTAATCCAGGATTCAGAAAAGAGTAGATAGGAATATGATTGTTCTATGAAGGAAGTGCAGTTTTGTGAAGGGGAGTTTGTGCCTTAGTAATTTATTTACTTTCTATAAAAAAAACTTGACAGCTAAGTTGGATAAAGAGAATGACTACTAATGATGCTTTAGCAGAAATCTCCCTGTGAGTATTGGCAGTATCTGTTGGATCAGCAATTATGCATCCATTATGTTCAAGGATGGAGAGTGGGTGGGTGATATGTCTGCCCTTCATTTTTTGGATTTTATCCCATACTTCTTTACTATTGGCTGCTCTTGTTATAGAATGCATGCATTATATTCAGGGTTACTTTTAGATCTGATAATGGGTGTCTTGCTCAACTCAGGCATGTTTGAAAGCATTAAGATTTGTTGTTGGTTATCTGCAGAAATCCAAGCTTTCTTCTGTGCTTTCTTGAAATCAATGAAATGTTTTATAAATTGCAAATGTGGCAGCTTGTATAATATACTGTCACATGACTCGTTGCATTACTGATAGGAGATTATCTGACCATCACAGAATGGAATTCTGTTAAGGAAGATAAAGTGAGCTTGCTCAATTTTCCATCGTGATATCCTGGTTGTCCATGTAGAAAAGGGGATATCACTGGTAAATGATTGTTCCCAAATAAGTTGTCATCAATTTCCCCACTTAAAGAATGGGAAGAGGGAGCATGAGCTGACAGTTAAGTCAATAGCAGTGAATGTTCAGTCAGGCGTATGGAAGGTGTTGCTTCTTGTGTTCAAGAGGTAGAGGGTATTGTTGTCAAGCATATGCTTAACAACTCTTCCTTCATCAAAAGGGATTTCATCAAAACCTTGATGTCATCAATATTTTGATAAAATCCATGACATTATAGAAATGTTTTTGTTATTTATTTTTAGTAGTGTTATCTGACTTCCGATAATGTGAGTTTTTGTTTTCATTGTTCTTGGATTTTTTCCCTTTATGGACTGCCAGTGTCCATCATTTCTTCTTCATCAGTAAATATTTCTAAGGTGATGTCAAACTGTAATCTCTCTAGGGTACTAAGTATATTCATTTTTTTATCTTCTTGTGGGTGAATGGAGATATCCATCTCATCTATTAACAGGTCAGGAGGCATATCTTTGATCCTCTGTAGTACACGTTCCATTATTTTTTAAAAATTAGTTGATTCTTGTGTAGTAGGGCCATTTTTGGCATGGCCTCAGTAGTAAGTCCATATAAGTGATACACTCTAAAGAGAGAGCAAGCAAATTATACCATTCAGGGATGCTGTAGTTATGAGAAGGCATAATTGACATATGTGTTAATGTACTTATTGACACAACATAACAACAACTGGATGTTGCTATGTTTGTGTTTTACTTCTTCTTCACCCCCCCTCCTGATATCGGATGCTCTGCTCCATTTTTGGTTTTTGGATCTCCTTGCTGTCTTGCCACCTTTGGCATTCTCAAGATTATGCTGGTTATGTCCTAACTGTGAAGAAGATCACAATTAGGGCATTTTGGTGTTTTGCTCTTACAGTCTATGTTCTCGTGATCCTTACTGCCACATTGGGACAGATGGCAGAGCCATGACTGGGAGTCTGAGAATGTACCATACTTCTGATATTTAAAGCAGCAGAAAGCATTGGAATGTAGAGTGCAGTCAAAATAGCCTGCTTTTACAGATACAGATGGTGGTTTGGGTGTGTTGAAAGTAAAAGTAAGAATGATGTTTCTAGTTGGAACTAGGTGCCCATCCCTACGTATGAGGGTTCTCCTTATAGCTGTCACTTCTTGGTCTTTCAGTTCAGAAGGTCTCTTCATCTAGTATATTCTAGGAGGTCCCATTCCAATATTACTCCTTTTATAATTTTTATAAGAATGTTCCCAGAACAGAGTTTTTTCATTGATTTTGGAGATCCTGCCAACCTTTCCAAACCCTTCTGGATGTAGAAGGATGGTATTTTCCCAAGTGAACATTCTTCATTTGAGCATAGTATTAAAAGTTTAGCACAGTAAAACTCTGAAGTTACACGGTAGGTGGGACTAACAAAAAGCACGTAACTCGGGGTATAATTTTGCATGTAATTTATATATGCAAACATACGATTGGGACCAAATGTTTACAAAAACACCTATTTTTTTAAGAAATATAATCATAATTGTAGTTTTTCGTACATAAAAAAAAGAAAGTTTAGGTTATAAGCCTATAACCTTTCATGAGTGGAATTGCATTTAAAAAAAAAAATTTATTCTGGCTGGACCACCCAGATCCATCTATCTTACTGAAGCAGAAACCAAAGTAGTGCAAGACTACCAGGATCTCCCCCCCCACACACACACACCTTTCTGAATGTCCATGGGTTACTTATGCTTGCTGTGCAGTGTAATTGCATCCCAGTAATGGTGAACTAGAAGACAGAATGGTAAAAAAAACTCAGGAGAAGTAGAACAAAGAATATGGAGAAAAGCATAGAAAAAGAATAAGAACAAAAAGAGCAAGTACCATCACTGGGAGATCTTCTCCACCACAGACAGCTGCCTCACATGGAGGAGACATTGTTATGGTAACAACTCTTATTAATTTATATGTCTCATTCGTGTTACATCTCCTCTTTCTGTTTTATAAGGACCTAGCAAATGGCACTCTTCTATCTAGCCTCATACTCAACATTTCAGAGACACCTTGGGAACTTGTTCTGTTGCAAGGCTCTTGTTAATTGACTGAAGCATTCTTTTAAAGCACACCTATATTTCTTATCAACTGTATTCCCAATGCACTCTTGCCTGTCCTCTCCCCATTTCATCTGCACTCTTAATCTGCATGATATTATACTTCTATCTATCTATCTGTTCCCTTCTGCCATACGGCCAGGGGAGAGTAGCTATATATGCTACTATACTAGGGAGATGATTATGAGCAAGGTGGTTTCCCGTTGTCTTCCTTGCCGTAAGTATGTTTTTGACTGTAACCTGTGTGTTCACGGGGCTGGTTTGCCTGCTTGCGGGATGAAAAACCCCAGATAAACTGGCGGAAAAAACCCTACTGTTCACGCCCAAGACCGGCTAACTTGGCTATGGCTGAGGAAGATCCTTGAGCTCCTCACGTCTCCGACAGGAATCGAACCTAGGACACTCCTTCCCCAGGCATATGGTTGTGAAGCGCTAAGCCACTAGGCTAACCGCGCGGACAGTATTATACTTACAAGGTTAAATTCCTTTTTGAATTGTTCATTGAATATCTTAACTATATCTTCCGCCCCAGTTACCAGGCTACCATTTTCATCTACTAATATCTGCCCAAATAATCATTCTTTATTTTGCTGACCTCATATTAAAAGAACTCTCTCTCTCTCTCTTCCTTGGATTTTTCTTGGCTTGCTGCCAAGAAAAATTACTACTCAGCACTTTCACTTGATGTGCCCAGAAATCTGTTAAATAAACAATGGAAAGGAATATAACGTGACTGGCTATGTGGACAAGAGGATGGCTGACAGTTAGAAAAGTATGTGGTGGAGCAGAATCAAGGAGTAGTCAAGAGACTAGGAGTGTGCATATTTGATTGACTATTGCTTAATTTGTACATTAATGATATTGGAAGCAATACTAAATAAAAGTGTTATAGAAATCCTACAGGATAATTGAAATAGACTGATATGTACAAAAAATAATGGTTGCTGTTTGGTGTGGCAGAGCTACACTTAACTGAAATAAAATTTTTCACTTTTGGATAAAGGTTGTAAGTTGTGTATTATGGTGATGGGATTGCACTGAAAGAAATTTACAAGGCCAGGGATTTGAGGATAATGTGGAATAGGGAGTCGAAGTTTCTAGTACACATTGCAAACATGCCAAAGATCTGTCAAGTGTTGAAAAATACACTGGAAAGTAGGGATAAGGAATTAATTAACTTTCATTATAAGGCTTTGATATGACAATGTCTGATTATTCTTCTCATATTGATCATTAGGGTGGGAGGGGTCTCTTGAATATTGAAGTTTATGGGTTTCAAAAATTGGTTAATAGGAAGAAGAGAAAGGATATAATAAAAACATGTAAGTTGCTAAAAGGGTTTGATGAAGTAGATACAGGGGAAATTTTTCAATGTGTAGCTGATGAGGATACACTATACACTCTTTAACTCCTATTTAACTATACGCTATTTAACTCCTTTCGACCCAAGGGTGGCATCTGTGCATGTATCCGCTCTGACATACCCCGCCAGAGAGAAACTAACTTAGAATCATCTGACTTCGACCTTCTTTGGCTGAAGATATCCCTCTCCCCCTCAGTCAAATTCATCTGCTGTCTCTATCACTCTCCTAATACCACCACTCACCCTGAGCTCTTTCATTTCCTCTCCTTAAAAGTTGATTTTCTCCAGTCCCAATATCCTAACAGCGAAATCATCCTCCTAGGTGATTTCATATTCCATAATACCAATTGGCTTTCCTCTTTCAGTTATACAGATCCTGCAGGCAGAGATGCTGAAACATTTGCAGTCACTAATGACCTCACACAAATTGTTCAAAAACCGACCAGAATACCAGATAACCCAAATCACTTCCCAAATACTCTAGATCTCTTCCTTATTAATGACCCCTCCAAATATGCAGTGAATGTAGTGAGCCCCCCTGGGCAATTGTGACCACAACTTAGTGCTCATCTCCTCCTCCCCCATGCAACAATGCTTACACAGTCACTCCCACACAAGAGTAGTTTGGCATTATAACAGTGCCAAATGGGACAGTCTCCGAGACTACTATTCATTCCCATGGTTAGACTATTGTTTCCAGTCTTCCAGTCCAAACATATGCACTGAATGCATCACCAAAGTGATCCTCACTGGCATGAAACATATATTCCCCACACTACTCAGACCTGCCGTCCCCTAACTAAACTCTGGTTCTCCAAAAAATGTTCCAAGGCTGTCCAAATGAAAAATCAGGCATACCACAACTGGTTCAAATCAAGAACCTTATCCTCATTCGATGCCTATACTGAAGCCTGAAACAAATGCAAGAAAAATGATCAATACTTCAAAAACAGAATTTGAACGGGAAAAAGCAGGAAGCTTGCAGCCTGTCCAAACGGCAGCCGTGCCTTTTGGTCTCTTGCCAAGGCAATTGGCCATAACTTTTGCCCTACACTATTCCCACCTCTATCATACCCAAATGGCTCAATAGTAACATCACTCATAGGAAAAAACTAATCTCCTGGCATTACACTTTGCCTCCAATGCACACATAACTGACAATGGCAAATGCCCTCCAGTCATTCCAACTTCCCAACATACAATGCCCCCTGTATCCTTTTGCCAAAAAGACATCACAAACCTGTTGTCTAAATTAGACACAAAAAAGTCTCCTGGCCCTGACAGCATTCCTCCAATTATCCTGAAGGTCTGTGCATCGGAACTGACTCCTATCCTATGTCACTTGTACACACTCTCTTACTCCACTGGTATATATATCCCAAAACCTGGAAACTGGCCTATATTCAACCCATTCCTAAAAAGGGTGACAAATCACTGCCATCTAACTACCCCCCCTATCTCACTCACTTCAGTCCTATCTAAAGTAATGGATAAAATCATCAACTCTCAACTCTTAATCTACCTTGATGGCACCTGGCTATTAAGCGACCACCAGTACGGATTCTGTCAAAGCTGTTCAACAGGAGATCTACTCTCATACATCACCCATCACTGGACAAATGCCATGGAGAAATTCGGTAAATCCCAAGTAGTTGCACTTGATATCTCCAAAGTCTTTGACCGAGTCTGGCACAAAGGCTTAATGAGCAAACTCCCATCATTTGGACTGCCTCAGGACTTCTGCAGATGGATTGCCAGCTTCCTGTCTGGACGCACACTATGTGTGATGGTAGATGGCTCCCTATCCTCTCACCATCCAACTAATGCTGGGGTCCCACAAGGTTCAATTCTCTCACCGATCCTCTTCCTTCTATATATCAATGGCCTACTTCAGTTGACCTCTAACCCAATACACAGTTTTGCAGATGACAGTACATTACATTCCTCCCTTTCATTTAACAAACCCTACTCTACACAACTCACCTCAACCCACAGAACATCAACCACCACTGCTCTTAATTCCGACCTCCAAGCCATCCACCAATGGGGCTCAGATAACCTCGTCAACTTCAACACTAGTAAAACCCAGTTTTGTCTTATTTCTCACAAAAAAGAACCATTTTCCCTCAGCATTGTTTTCGATAACACTCAAATTCTCAGACAAGATGAAATTTCTCTTCTCGGAATTACCTTGACATCAAGCCTCTCCTGGCATAAACACATCACAACCATTGCATCCTCAGATTCCAAAAAACTAGGTTTTCTCTTTCGCTCAAGACGCTACTTCACCTCTAAACAGCTGTTAACACTATACAAGTCACAAATCCGCCCGACTCTCGAATACTGCTCTCACATCTGGAGTGGGGCTCCAAAAGGCTCCCTCAAAATGCTTGACTCAATACAGAGGAGAGCAATTAGACTAATAAATGACCCATCCCTCACCAACTCACTCCTCCACTTTCACATAGATGCTTGTCTCTGCAATCTGTATATTCTATAAATATTTCCATGGGAAATGTTCATCTGAAACAGCATCAATAATTCCCCCACCCTGTACTAAGCCCATTGGAACATGTACAGCTGCCGTCCAACATCCTTTCACAGTACACCTCGAAACCCACAGAACAAGTTTCTTTTCCTCCCCATTCATTCCTGCTACTGCAATATTGTGGAACAGTCTCCCCCTCCCTCCCCAGACGTATTTCCCAAGGAATACAGCATACAGGCATTCAAATCAAATGTAAACAAGTTTCTCTTTTTGCAACCCATATACAGTACTAACATACTATAGGTCAACCTGCCAACCTCCTGTATATGGGCCAACATAAAAAAAAAAAAAAAAAAAAAAAAAAAGCTGGAGAGGAAAAAAAAAGGGATCACCCTTAGTCGTAAAGTAAAGGTGTAATAGCAGTGATGTGACTCGATTTCTTTGCTTGGAGAGTGATGAATGAATGAAAATAGTTAGCAAAAGTAGTTGTGAGTATCTTTCTCAGTGCACAATTTTAAGGAGAGTTAGGATAGGCATTGTATGAATAATGGTTAGTGTGTTTCCCACAAAGTCTTGGGGCTCTGTGAGGATGCTTAGTTAACAATAATAATATTTTACTGAAAAATAATTTCATAATGTGTCATGATTTTTTTTTCTATTTGTTTTTTTATAGATAACTGGGCATTACTTTATGCCCAGCATTTAGCATTAAAAGTAGAAAATCACCTTCACATTTGTTTCTGCTTGGTACCAGTGTTTTTAGATGCTACCATCCGTCATTATCATTTTCTGCTTGAAGGCCTGAAAGAAGTGGAAAAGGTAATTAACTTCTGTTTTCTTTTATGCAATTACATTATACATTGAACTGATGTATGCAAATATTGTTTTGTTGGTTTCTACTTGAATAAATTATATGAGTAGGTAACAGCCTTGGCCTACTTGTTTGACAAAGGTCTTGCAGCAGCACAAGTCTCAAAGGAGTGGAAGGAAGGCAAAATTGTTCCACTTGGCAAAGGTGGTGATAAGGCTAAGGCAACAAATTATAGGCCAATCTGTATATCTGGAGTTGTAGTTAAGGTATTGGAGAGGTTGGTGAAATATAGGATACAAAAGTGGGTCAATAAGAGTGGTATTCTTTGTGCTTATCAGCATGGGTTTGTTAAAGGGAGGTTGTGTTTTACAAACTTGCTTATGTGCTATAACACGGTGCCACAAAATTACTCACATTGCCAGAGAGACAGTTTGGAATCTCACATAGCATTGTACCGAGGTTCTATGAAAGGCAGTTTTTTAAACCAATGGAATGTGTTCCAGATGTTTACTAAGAAGTTGCCCTTGCTCTACAATGAAGCACGAAAACAGAGTTTTGGTTATAACAGAAAAATGTAATCAACATGCCAGCAGATCATCTTGCAAGTTGGCTCCATCCAAGCATAAGTATGCTGATATCTCAACAAACTGTGGCGAGACATCTGCAACAAATAGGCCTATACACCTGAACCTGCAAATCCCTTTATCCACAGCTCATCATAGAGCATGTTTTCAGTGGTGTTGTATCCATAAAAATTGGACAAGACACCAAAAGGCTATGTACTCTTTACAGGTGAGTCATTTCAGTCTTTCCTCAGATTCTAGATGACACTTGATTTGGCATGAAAGTGGTACTGCTTACCATCATAAGAATGTTCTTGAAAGTGATAGATACAGCAGTGCTGCAGTCATGGTGTCTGGAGGCATTATGCTTAATGGATGCATCGAGCTACAAGTGCTAGAAAAAGGGACAACTAGTGAATGATATTGCAACAAAGTTCCTCAACATTGTGTTTGATTCTTGTAGAAAGGTGCTGGTTAAACATGATAATTAATACTTAAGGAATTGACAGCGTACACTAGAAATATAAATTAAATCAACTTTAATATATACTTTCCAATATTTCGGCAACGTCACGTTGCCATCTTCATGGGAACTTAAGATAAAGACACGTGCACGCAAGTATTACATAACAGCAAATGAGAAACGAAGCGAGGAAGCCCCCTGGCAGGCTATATTAGGTGTTCTTGGCCTTTGGGCTGAATTCTTCTGATGTATTTTCCCCAAATTTAGGGCAGTCTCATGCATCCAAATTTGTTGAGGTTTGGCATGTTCCTAAGGGCTGAGGCTGATTCCATGAATAGTCTTTCATATTTGAACTTGCTGCGGTGTATTACTGTAGTTTTCTTCCACCTTATTCTGTGGCGAGTATCCAGAGCATGGTCTGCAAGCCCAGAGTGGCTGTACTGGTGAAATTGGATGTAGTCCTTGTGTTCTGAGATTCTGATATTTGCTGTCCTGCCTGTTTGGCCAAAGTAGGACAATTTACAACTGCAATGGACCTGGTATACACCAGGTAGGTCTAGGGGAAGTGGTTGGTCTTTAATGGAGCGGATAAGGGATGCCAATTTTCTATATGGTCTGTAACAAGTGGTCAAGTCATGTTTTTTTAGGATTTTGTTGATTTTTTTCCGAGGCACCTTGGATGTAGGGAACAGTGATGGATTTAGAGTAATCTTTTTTGTGAAGGGGGGGGGTTTGGATAACTGGTTTTAGTATTTTTTGGGGGTGGTAGCCATTGGCTGAGAAAGTGTTAAGGATGTGATTTAGTTCAGTGGTTAGGGCTTGGTCATTTGAACAGATTAGTTTAGCCCTGTTGAATAGTGTCTTAATAACCATATTGTTGTGAGGGGGGGGGGGACAGATTGTTGTTGAATGTATCTGCCTGTATGGGTGGGTTTACTAAAAACCAAGGTACCATCAGGTTGGCAGGTGACTAGTGCGTCTATGAAGGGGAGGCTATTGTTTTCCTCTTTTTCTGGGGTGAACTTGATTCTACGGTGTTAGTTGTTTAAGTGTGTTAGGAAGGAGAGGAGTGTATCCGGGCCATGTGGCCAAATAGCAAACACATCATCAATGTAGCGAAGCTATGTGGTAGGTTTTTGTGGGGCAGAGTTTAATGCTTTCTCTTCAAAAGTCTCCATAAAGAAGTTGGCCAAGGGTGGGGAAAGTGGTGAACTCATGGCTGTCCCCTCTATCTGTTTGTAGAATTTTTCCTGCCAAATGAAATAGCCTGAGTTCATTGTGAACTGAAATAGGGTTGAGATATCAGGACGAAATTTAGCTTGGATTAGCTCTAAGGTTTCTTTGAGGGGGACATTTGTGAATAAGGAGGAGGTGTCAAAACCGACCATTATGTCATTATGTTGGAGTCTAAGGTTTTCTATACTGGCTTTGAAGTGGGCTGAGTTTTTTATGTGTGATGGTGTGTTGCCAGTATGGTGTGAGAGCACTTTGGCTAAATATTTAGCTAGTTTGTAAGTTGGGGAATCAATGCCATCCACTATGGGACGTAATGGCACATTTTCTTTGGGTATTTTTGGGAGCCCATATATACAGGGGGGTGGGGGGGTCTAGAGTTATATGGTTTTAGTCTGTTAGTTATCTCCACAGGCTAAGAAGTGACCTTCTTAAGGAGCCTATGGAGTTTTCTAATTTGTGAGTTGGTGGGATTGTATTCAATGGGGAGGTAAGTAGCTTGATCTAATAGTAAAGCCTTAAGCTTACCTGTGTAGTCAATATGATTGAGTACCACAGTGGCATTCCCCTTATCTGCTTGGTAATAACTATTTCTTTGTTTTTCTTCATTTCCTGTAGAGACTTGTATTCACTAATGGATATGTTGGTTTTTGGTGGTTTTGATTTTGTGAGAACAAGCTACATCCAATCTAATATCGTTGGTGATGTGGTTTGGAAGGTGGCGAATCCCGCATTCAATCTGGATCATTAATTCCTTGGTCGGTAATTTCCTTGGAACAATGGCGAAGTTGTGACCACGTGACAGAGCGTTGAGTGCTTCAAGCTTCAAGATAACTGAAGAAAGGTTAACTACAGCGTTGGTTTGTAGTTTTGGTTCGGACGTTGAGTTCTTTTTTAATTTATCAAACTTGTTGATATGTCGACTCCATATTCTTTCGAATTCTTTATTTGTGCAGTGCAAGAAACGTCAAGTAGAATTGACCAAAGTTCGTGATTTAGCGTATTTGAAAGCTCTGTCTTTAGCGCTAAAATAACTCTGTTTACGTCGACTAGGAAACCGCGTGTAGCGTTAATTTGCTCCCATAGTAAAGCCTGGCTCGTCCGGTTATAGATACGGAGAGCTTTTTGTGAACAGAAACGGTGCTTAAATTTTACACAATTTGGGATTATCTGATTATCCCGGCAGCATTTTAGGAAGGTCAGACGATTCAGTTGTCAAGATAACTTCAGCTTCAGTTTGCCGAAATGGCAGGCCTTTAAATTGAATTTAATTGAATTGACAATGTACACTAGAAATATAAATTAAATCAACTTTAATTTTGTGTTTGATTTTTTTTAAATTTTAATTTAATTGTGTTTGATTGTTTTGTGGTGTTGTAGGCAAAGAATTCCTTTTTATGGATGACAATGCCATACCATATCATATATGAGCTGGAGATACTTCTGTAGACTGAACATATTAATCGAATTGAGTGGCCAGCATGCTCCCCAGATCTCAACCACATAGAACATGTTTGGGACACAATAGGGAGGCACATTGCTGTTGAAATTGCCCTCCAGAAAACAAACATAGCCTTATCTTTCTCTGAAGGAGGAGCGAGTTAGTTTCCCTCAAGAACTCCTGAATCATTTTGTGCTAAGCACGGTATGATGTGAGAGTTGCATCACAGTTCAGGGTGGACATATTCCATATTGAAATGTCTCTCCACATAGTTTTCTGTAATCACCTTACCTTATTTCCTTAACTACATCCTTAGGAAATTTGTAACTTTGGCCAAAAACGTATTGCAATTTAATTTATACTAATTTTATAACACATTTTTTGTGTAATATAATTTATTAGTATGTTGCCATTAAATTTATGTCAGCATTTGGCTGTAGTCATGAAAATTATTTCATATACAGTAAAAAATGCAGCTCATCCTTAGCTTTTGGACACCAGTGTATAAGGTGCCTTTCCAAGAGGAGTAACCAGTATGGATAGCAAAATTAAAGAGATTAGTAATGTCTGGCAGAGCACATTTTTCAGTAAATTTAGAGTATTAGAAAGGGGAGGTGACCTCAGATCTCACCATTCTGGATTAAGGATTTGAAATGTGTGAAATTTTTTTATATAAGAAGTGTGGCCAGTAAGTGGAATTAAGATTTAGCTAACAGGTTATGTTAAAGGAAGGGGGGGGGGGACTCTGCTAAAATGGGAGTCATATCCTGTTAGTGATGAAGGGAACTTTATAAACAGGACTAAGATAGCCATTGATGGATGGAGATGACAAGATTTTTTTCTTCCAGCCTGTTGTTTCCTTCTCTCCTCCCCAATTGAAAGGAATATCAGTTCACAGACACATTTTCATTGATATAGCAAAATATGGGCATAAGAATAACCATTTTTATCCTGCTGTAATGAGAGTCAGATGTTAGAAATATATCAAAATTTGTTTGTAGAATTATTATTACAGCTGATTCTCACTACATCAAACACCATATAGCACGCTCACTTAGTATAAAAAATTGACAAAACGTTCTGAAAAGAGGTGCTCTAAGAAAACAAGACTATTTAGTATATGAAACTATTCCTGTGGTCCTTAATAAGTTTGTTGAGAATTAATATTCAGGACCTCCATTGAGTTTTATTATTATTACATGACACATCCAGGGATTCCAAGGACTCATCGTGCGAGGGCACGCTACTCCACCTCACCAAACACATCTCATCCTCTCCACTACTAAATTCTCCAACTATGCTACTACCATCAACAGCATCTATCGCCCATCATCACCAACAATAGTATTTTTTGCCTGAAACTTGCGTGTGTTCTGAAGGCTGATTTGTCTGTATACCCGTGATGAAAAAACCAAGCTTCTAGGAGAAAAAAACCCTGCTACTACTGTATGAGATTGGCTAACTCACCTTCAACTGAAAAAGCCCATATAAGGATTTTTATGAGACTCATCTTGGAAAGTATACTTTAGTTCAAAACTTCTTAAACTGTGGGTTGCAACCCCATTTGGGGTTGCGTAACCAAATGTGATTACAAAAAATTTGGCAACAGTAAAAGGTTTCTGAACTTACAATGACCAAAAAGTAATTCAAAATCAACGCATAATGAATCATGGGTGTTTTCGGCAGCGCTTGCCCGTGTTGCATCATGCTACTTCACTGCAGCCTGGTTTCTGAACACACAACATGCACACTTTGCACCCCAAGCAATGCCAATGAAAGCTGCCAGAAACACCTGAGCTCAGATTCGAGACTATTGTATTGTAATTCTTTATGTAAATGGTAAAATTATATGTATACCAAAGAATTGTTTTGAAATAAATTTCTTTATGATTTATTATCGGTAAATGTAAATGGTAAAATTATATGTATACCAAAGAATTGTTTTAAAATAAATTTCTTTATGACTTATTATCAGTAAATGTTTGATTTGTATACCTATTTTATATACTTATATACATGGGGTCACATAAAAATTTCTTGTGGAAAAAGTTTAAGAAGCTCTGCTTTAGATGACACAAAGTCTATCATACGACTCTAACTCATTTATTGTCTGTGCCATTAGTGCTCTCTCAAGCAGTGCATTCCACATCCTGTTACTCCCCATGTAAAAAAAAGATCTACTTTGCACCACTCTTTTACTACCATTTCCATGCACACTTTCCAGGGATGGCTCCTTATGCCTCCCTAGTTCTATCATTAAAAAAAAAAACTTTTTAGCATCCATCTATAAACATCTTTTAACAACTTAAATGTCTCACTCTTACTTATATCATCCCTTCATTTGTTATTTACCAATTCTGCAGATTACATGCCTTTAGTTATCTTCATAACTAGCATTCTACAATCCTGATATCATTTTTAAATGCCTTTGTATTGTCTCCAAAATTATTTCATCCTCTTCATTCCACAGTGACCAAATCTGAGCACAGTAATACAGATGCAGTCTGATCAGGGCTTTATACGACAGAATCACCACCTTCTTATTTCAACTGGTTAATATCTTTCTGCAGCAGTCCTTCAGTTTGTATCACCACTTTTGAACTTTTTCATGACCTTTATGCCCTGAACTTTCATTGTGACACTTTTATTTGTCACAGTGAAAGTTTAGTGGTTAAATTTTAACCGTTATTTTTGGCTTGGGAATGCTGAAAGCATTTGCGCCTCAGCTTATTTGAAAATAATCATTGTAATATATGATTGATATCCCTCTGAATGTGCTAAATTCTGTCATTGAGAGTATTGTTTTTTGGTTTCAGCTTGTGAATGACTACAAAAGATAAATAAACGTTTTTCTTCCTTAATCTTTTATGTGGTGTCATTTCCTCTCTAGGTCATATTTTTTAAAACTAATATATATTTATATAAATCATTAATCCCTCAATTATTCAGTCAATTTGATAATCAGTTTGATGGTCAAATAATTGAGGTCTAATGTGAGCAAGAGGTTAAGAAGAAAGAAGGAATCAGGTGATGTATTTCTTGAAAGCAGAAAATGGTAGTTCCTGCAGGAAAAAGTATGAGCAAGGTTTTTTTCAAAAAAGGAGGTAGATAGAATGAAAGAGGATGGTAAAAAGTTGGTTTATTAAGTTTGAAGCTAAACTACTTGGGGTGCAGACTTTTACATGCTTAGAGGAAAGTGGAAAAATTATGTAGGCCAGTTTGGTGAAGCATCACTTATTTCAGTACCTGTAGAAAAGACAAGAGGTAGAAACCAAACATCTGTGAGAAAGTGATTAGAACAAGTGTGTGTGTGAGTCTGAGAATATGTTTAATCAGATGACCCTGTCTGTGAAGCATGTTCTTCTCACATTTTCAGGAATTATATAATGTTAGGAGCTGTGACAAACCTCTGTAGCTCAGTTGGTATAGACGAGCCCTTTGGTTGGAAAGACCTGGGTATTCAAATCTCATCTGTGATGGGAAGAACCTTTATCAGGTCTTTTCAGTCAAATGGTGAGTTAGCTGGTCTTTATACAGAGATAAAGGTTTTTTCTCCTGATGGCTTGGGTTTTTCATCTCTCAGAACAGGCAAACCGGCACCGTAAACACACACACAGATCTACAGCCAAAAAATACTTGCCCTTATGGGATGCAGCAGAGGAGTAATGTGCCAGCTGCATTAATTCATCATGACTAGATGACTCAATTCAGCTATTAAGAATTCCTCTTTCTTTCTGGCAAAAGATCAGTGGAGACATTCTGAGCTGTCAGTATAGTGGAAAGCTTGATTATCTATACAAGAGTTAGAAGAGAAAATAATACCAGAAGGATTGCCTTATCTTTCATTGATGATGTGATGATACCATCTGGATGTGAGAAAGTTGGAAGAATGGAATAGAAGTAACTGCATCCAATTGCTTTGGAAAGGGACTAGAAAGTATGACATCTGCTTGAGCAGAAGGCATGTTTTCTGCATTTGGTCCTTTCAAAGTTGGATTTAGATGTTTTGATGGGATTACAGTTGTTTCAGACTGAATGCAAAGTCTGACATTTGAGATATGTCAAATATAATGCACTTATCAAATAGTAAAAAGAAATAGAAATGCTTTCTATATTTGGTTCCAGATTTTTTTAATTATTTAATACTGTAGGTAATAACATTATCTTATAGTAATATCTATGCCTTTACTTGTCTTAGGAAATTGATTTTAAATAATTGGTTTTGAAAACATGTATATGTGCATGTCAGTTGTTTATTTTTGACAATTGTCATTAAGTTTAAAGTAAGCCATAAAGTTATTAATTTTTATTTTTTGTGACAGCTTTTTAATTATTAAAAGTTTGCATTTCTAGGAATGTCAAGATCTAGGTATTTCTTTTCACTTGCTTTTGGGAAAATCAGAAGATGTCCTACCTTTGTTTATTAAAAATAATGAGATTGGTGGAGTTGTAACGGATTTTTCACCTTTGAAAATATCCTTAAGCTGGGTCACTGAATTAAAGCATAAACTTCCAGCAGATGTTCCTTTTTGTCAGGTAAACATTCTAATTAATTTTAATCACTTCTGAATAATTTGATACATTTTAAATTTTAAGAAAATCTAAAAAAAAATGCTTCTGGTTGTTGCTGAAATCTTTTGCTAACAGAAATGTATTCTGTAGATAGTTTTTATGATAATTGGATAATTGGTGTAAGGTTCTCTCAAAAATCAGTATCATTATTAAAAGCATTCACACAAATTTGCTTAAAAACAAATATTTGCTTAAATACTCACTTCCATTTGTTTTCATGTCATTAAATTACCATCAGTTGATAAGCATTTAATTGCAGAAATGTGTAGAGCATATACGTATAATAATTTGAGTTTGACTGTTATTCATTTGATGTTTCACCAAGTGATTCTAAACTAGAATCTGCAAAACACAAATACCTTGGTACAGTATACAAGCACTGACAATCAGTTATCATTGGGAACAGTTTAAAATTATAAAGAACTCAAGTCCCAATTTGGTGCTCTTTTCTGTTGGATTAAAAAAAACAAGTTGTATGTGTTAAGTTGGAATTATAATACAGTCATACTTATTGAGGTCTTTTCAACCCATTGTTTAAAAAATATATGAGAATTACAGAATAATTTCTCCATCAGGTGTTTCAGATAAGATTTATTGAGCAATAGAGAAGATGCTTGTGAGGAAGAAACCTTGTGTGAAAGAAAAACTTGGGAGAAACAAAGGGTTCAAATCAAATAGGTTGTCAGTACTAGATTTTTGTTTTACAAAAAATAGTTAAGAAATTATGGGAATATAACAAGATCTACATTTAAATTTTGTAGATCTTTAAAAGGAATATAATAGAGGAATTAAGAAAAAACCTGTTTAAAACATTACAGTTATGATGTAAATGGGACATTATATAGAGCAGTATATAATCTGAACTTAAGTTGTAAAGAAGTTGAAATTGGAAGATGTACAGGAAAATGAGTTTGTTGTAAAATCAGGTACATTCTAAATCCACTTCAGCCTCTTTATGGGTCACATTATGAAGTAATGCAGCATTAAATCTAATATCAAAATTAGATATATTAAATTCCACTCCTTACTTTGTGCATATAATGCTCTACTGCTAAATAAAACTCATGTTTGGTACGAATTCAGAAGTGAAAAGACAAATTATGAAAATGTGTAGTAATCTGGAAAACAAAACATTTCAGCTGTTTACGTACAATTTCTAATGAAGATAACTAGATAGAAATAAGATAAGTAGGGATGGTATATTTGGGAGTCAGTTAGCCAAACCATTGATAAAATAAACCTATTACAATTGCAAAAACATGGCGAACCAAACCATACATATGGGAATTTTGAGAAAAAATTAGGGAAGTGAACTGATGATATCAGTGATGTTATGCTGCTAAATAAATCCAGTACAATAATAAATTTATGTTAAAATTTAAAATATCAGAAAGGAAATAATAACTGATAAGAAATTCTTGTTTTAATTATTTACCCAAGCTTAGCTAAATGAAAGGCATTTTAAGTATCTTCATGACTAGGATACTTGTATATGGAAGCAGAGATACTTTTACCTTGATGGACCTATGGTTTCAGTCCAGATTTCTCCATGACTGCAGGTTATAAAGAGTCCAGCTATTCCTGTCTTGGGCCTTTCTTCTCCATTTTCTTCCAACTTTCTTAATCATTGGGTCTTCCCACCTTAAGGCTGGTCTTCCAGGTTTCCTTTTGGTATCTCTCAGATACCAGTTTGTAACTCTGACTGTCCATCTGTTGTCTCTCATTCTGGCGAGATGTCCTGCCCATCTTCTTTTGCTGTTGTAGATTGTTTTTATTATATCTGTGAATTCAGACTTCTTCCTGATTCTGTGTGTCTTACATGGCCTATTTTGTTTCTATTGCATATTCTTCTTTCTATTGCATGTTGAGTTGTTATTAAGCTTTGTTCTTCTTTTAAAGTTGTGTTCCATGTTTCACTGCCATAAGTTAATGCTGGTAAGATGTGACTATTGAAAAGATGGGCTCTTATGTCTATATCTATGTTTTGGTTGGTAATTGTTGATTTTATTTTGTTGAAGACTATCCAAGCAGCTCTTTTTCTCCTTACTATTTCATTTGATATATCATTATTCAATTTTATGGACTGGCCGAGGTAGATGTATTCTTCAACTTTTTCGATAGTGTGAGATTCTAGAGTGATTGTATGATCTTTACAGTATTTGTTTTTCATCCATCTTGTTTTGTCAGGGTGTATTTCCAATCCAATTTTTTGGCAGTTTTGGCTTATGTTATTCAGCATTGATTCTAAGAGTTTGGGTGAGTGAGATATTAATACCACATCATCAGCGAATAATAGGATATTTAATATTTCACCATCAATGTTTATTCCATTTTTCATGTCAATTTTTCGAATGATGCTGTCCAGAGTAGATGTGAGGAGATTAGATGATAAGACATCACCCTGATGTACTCCTCTACTTAAGTTAATTTTAATCGGGTGATTGAAAAGGGTGATATTTGTTGTGCTTTCTTTGTAGATATCTTTTATGAGTTGGATGCTTTTTCTACGCCTTGTTCTATTAAAACTTGGACTACTGTGTTATGCTCCACAGTGTCAAATGCCTTCTTAAAATCTATAAAAAGAAGACAAAGTGGGATCTGGTATTCTCTGCATCTTTCTGTTAGCTGAGTAATAGCTTGAATGTGATCTATTGTTAAAAAGCCTTTTTTGAAACCAGCCTGTTCTTTGCAGCTATTTTCATTGATGGAGGTTTGTATTTGGTTTAGGATGATTCTGGCGAATATTTTATGTGTGTGCTAATAGACAGATAGGTCTGTAGTTACTGATGTCTTCTTTATTACCTTTTTTATGCAGAATTATGGTCTTTGATGTTTTCCATTCAGTAGGTACTTTCCTTAATTGTATATATCGGGTAAACCTTTCTGCTAGAGCTTTAAAGAGTATTTTTCCACCCATTTTTAATTCATCAGATTTTATACTGTCAATTCCTGGTGATCGGTCGTTTTTCATATGGTGGATAGCCATTTTTATTTCTTCAGGTAGGACAGATGGTATTTCCAGATTTTCCAAATTTTCGTCTGGTATTGGAGCTGTGATTACTTGTTTAGATGAGTAAAGGTTCTCATAAAACGATTTTACTATTTTTTCCATTTCACCTCTGTTTGTGTGTCTGTTTCCTTGATTGTCTATGAAGGCTGACAGTAGTGGTTGCTTTAGATTTATTTCTTTTTTTACTTTTTTTAGGCTACTGCGGAGCCTAGCTGCTTCTGCCAATTTTGTTGTTCTATATATGTTATAGTCTTCTTTGATATTTTGCCTCAGTTGTTTACAAATAATTTTATATTCTAGACGATCTTTTCCTGTATCTTTCAGTATTCCTCTTTTCTTCAATAGTTCTATTGTTCTTGCTGATAGGCGTTCCCTGATCTTAGGAGGAAGTTCATAAGCGGTTCTTTCTTTGCAGTTCATTAATTTATTGTTAAAGTTTGTTAAATCTTCGTCGATGTCATTTTTTTTTTCAGTCGGTTTCTTCCACCTTTTATCTAAATTCTTCTGGGTTTATCTGTTTTGAGCGTTTTTTTATGGTTTTACTGTGCTCGTATGCGTTCTTCATTTTTTTTATGTATTTTGAGAGTTGCTCTTATTGGACAGTGACCTGAATGAATTTTGCAGTAAGTTTTCCCAATGACTTCGATTTTTATTATTCTTTTGCAATCTGTTAGGATGAAATCAATTTCATTTCTTGTCTCTCCATTTGGAGATTTCAAAGTCCATCTTTTTCCAGTTCTCTTTTTAAAAAAACTATTCATAATGTACAGCCTTTCTGCTTCTACAAATTCTGCCAGGAGTTCACCTCGTTCATTTCTTTCCCCTTTTCCCCCATGGTCCAATGTATTTTTCTTCAATAAATCCTGTACCGATCTTTGCGTTGAAATCTCCCCACACTATTTGTTTTTTTCAGTAATGTTTCTCATAGGTGTTCATAGAATTTATTTTATTTTATTTTATTTTATTTTTTCTTTGTCAGCTGTTGAGGTGGATGCATAGGCTACTATTATTTTTATTGTTATGGATTCTCCAATTTTTAATATTAGTGTTCCTAGTCGTTCAGAATGGATTGTACAAGAAATAATATTTTTAGTTAGCTTTTCATTTATGATGAAGCCAACTCCTCCAGCCCTTGTAGTGTTATCTGAGGCTCCCAGGAAAATTTGGTTGCCATTGTTCCATTTTGCTGTTAATTCAGAGCGTCTTCGGATTTCACAGATAGCGAGGACATCAAACTTTACATTTTGCAGTTCTTGAAGCAGGAAATCAATATGGGAGTCAGAAGACAGAGTTCGAGTGTTGAAGGAACCAATAAATAGGGTCGAATTTCCAGATGGTGGTCCCTTTCTCTGCGAGATTCTTACACCCCCCCCCGCTCTTGTAGATTTCTCACCACCACCTTGGTGGAATTGCAAAGAGCCGAAACTTAAAAGAATTCCATAATCCACAGCACATTTTCTTTCAGACATACACTGCTTGGAAAGAGGTCAATGGACATCACAGTGTGAGGAACAAACATCCATGGCACCCACCTTAATAAGATATAGGACATCCTTTCACTTCGATGACTGCAGCAATCCTGCAGGGCACTTACTTTTCACAAGCATATGATTGCGATCAGTGGTAATTTTGGATAATTGTGGGGCAGACGTTGCTTGACCTCATCCAATGCTCCATTTCAACCCACAGATGTTCATTAGGGTTGAGATCAGAGCTCTGTGGAGGATGGTCAAGTGTAGTGATATTCATGTCCACAAATCACACACAGCTATAGCATCAGCCTTATGACATGGTGCATTATCTTCCTGAAAGAGACAATAGTCAGTTCTGTAGAAATGCTACAAATGTATGTGTGCTTTGCATCACTGAAGATGACACTGCATGTTGGTTCGGGTAATGTGAGTCTTCCGTATTGCAGTCCTACAATGGAAACCCGTTTCTGTGCAGATTCATGTTCCCGTAGATGCCTGGAACTCTGCATTCGATGTGTCAGCCAATGAATGGCAGTTTTTCCATATTATTCTTTGTACTACTCTACGGTTACATTCGGTGAGTGTGGTAGGTCATCCACTGCAGGTAGCACTTACAGTTGACTCTCTGTGCTTCCATTTCAATATGGTATCACTAATCGTTGACCTGGGAATGTCCAATTTGTCAAAAATTTGCCAAACAGATATGCCTGCAACATGGCATCCTATCACAACGCCTCTTTCTAACTCATTAGTTATCTTCTCACAGCCATTTCACTCAGACACAGTTGCACTAACTTGAGAGTATCATGTTCCTGCAATTTATACTAACCATTGACTCGTGTTAGATCTGAAACAGGCGACCTCACTCTAAATGAGGTCACCTTTCCAGAGTCTAACAGAAGATAGCCATTAAATGAGCATACTTATCATTTGGCACAATTTAACTATGTCTTAAAAGAAATAACAAGTGGCAAATTAGAATAAGAACTGTTTGTATTGCAGTTAGTGTGTTTATACTTTAATGTAACTGTAAGTCAACAAAAAGGACTCAAATGAGAGTAATTATCAATGAATTTCTACACGTGAAAGAATGCCAATAATTCGGTAAGAAGGAGCAAATGTCGCCCAATACTACAACAGCAGGGAAAGCGTCCGTGGGCCCTACCTCTAAGAAAACATCAAGATGCATGCATTCCCAGAATTGAAAAGCCCCGTATGAGGATCGGTGAAGTCACCAAGTCGGGGACAAATCAGAAGGGCGAAAGGAGAGATCAAACTTGGAAAGGTGATGGTCTTGGGGAGCGTATAAAACCTGCAACACAGAATTGAACCCTCCCCCATTTTGTTTGTTCCTGTATTCTCACCGTGTGCTTCGAGTGGTCATCGTAATTCAGTTCTTATCTTTAAGAGCTGATCTCCGAGAAATCCCAGTATGGCACCGCCACAGAACACGGCAAATCTTGAATGCAGGCCGTCGGTAAGGAATAGCATCGACGTAAATCCTTAGTAAAGAAACCGAGCACCTGATTCCTACATGGCAACAGAACCAAGGCAGCCAGAACTTCGTAAGAAGGACGGACAGAGAAAATCCTGAAAGAACCTAAGATAGTGTAGATAAGTACTTTTACATATTCTAGCCCTTTAGAGAACTTGACTAACAGAAATGGAATAAAGTGTAACTCTAATTTATGACAAGGATAAGCATGAAGAATTATTATATATGTGAATGACTGTATACCATTAACTGAATTCTGAGAACTATTAATTTACTGGAGATTCTGTCGTGACCTACTTGAGGGAAATTAATAATGTGCCAAATACTTAGCTAGCTCCTATTAAGTTGTAAACTAAATATTTGATAAGTTAAAGGAATAGTATTGTAGAGATTAAGAAATCCATGGTTATCTAAGAATGAGAAAGTGAGAGAAACGTAAGAGTTTTAATCTAGCATAAATATCAATTTTGTCTTTGTATTGTAATTAATTATGAATTCATTAAATTTGTTTGTTACCTTCCATGGTTGCTTTTCTAACCATGTTGACTGACCCAGACCCTTCATAAAAAATAAGAACCTGTGATCATATACATGCGCGGGGATATCCTAAGTAAGAAGGGATAGGAGGCACGACTGCAAACAGACAAAAGGAAAACCTGCGGCTTCTGATTTCGAGTGAATTATATTAGTAGCATCTGATGCTCTATAACCATCCTTAGGCCGAGTTTGATTCTGTCCTTAAAGCCCAGGCTGGCTCAGGAAATAAATTTGTCTGAGCGAATGTGGATGACATAGAGATCAGAGAATAGGTATTTCTGGGGGGCCCAAAATTTAGAAATTGTCAGATAAGCAATAAGATCATATACTCAGTGTTAGGCAGATGATTTAGGGATATATAAGGGTTAAAGATAGCAGACAGAGGCCAACATATATAATAAGGTAAGGGAAGGGGGTAGTAATCATTAAATCAAGATAGCATTATACAAAATTGAAAAAGAAAAAACAAGATATAACAAATGGCACAGCAGCCGGCAGGATGTGTTTGATCCAATAAAAGGGGAATAAATTAATCAAATGCAATGAAGTGGTGTAAGTCACATGAGAAGAAAAGAAAGGATTTTAATTTTGGAAGGAAAAGTTTGAAATTTAAAAAAAAAAAAAAAAAAACCTTTGTAAGCAAAAAGGATAAGTATGTTGCTACCAACCAGTACAGAACTAAGTAATTTAGAATTCCTTAAAATGGTGGGATCCCATCAGATTCTCCCTCAGTACTCTGGAGAAGATTCTGATGATGTATGGATATTTTTCAAATATGCTGAAGAGCTTAGGAGGGTGGGTAGATGGAGCAAATTCCAACTTCTAGCATTGCTTCGCTTCACCCTGATAGGGAAAGCAAAGAAATTCTTCCAATCACACCCCATTCTAGGAAGGACCCTAAGCTATGAGGAGTTTAGAGAGATACTCTCCCTCAAATATTCAAAAAGGGGAGGGACTAATCAAACGCTAAAAAATTTATACAAGTGCTTGCAGGAGAAAGGGGAGGGGCTAACTTCCTTAACAGGATATTTTCACTCACTCACGAATTAAAGACCTCACCCGATTAGGAAGCCCACATTGAATGGTTAGCACTCCAGCAATTCCGATCGGGACTCATACTCAGATTCCAAGAGAGTACCTGCATAAGAAAGGGCCTAGATGAGTGCTATGATGTGGCTAAGGAAAGGGAGAGGGTGTTGGAAGAGTTAGATCAGGCCCATGAGATGAGGAAACTAATGACAAGAGAATCAGAAGAAGGAGATTCCAAGGGAGACGAGGATCCGTTGAACACAAAATCAGATAATAAATGCGAACCACTTAGGATGCAGAGCGTCACCCCCCCCCACAGGCACAGAATGAAGGAAACCTTACCATGGTCGAAAGAATCATAGAGGGAACACCATGTGAAATTCTGTTAGACACAGGTGCGCAAGTTTCGGTTGTTCCTCACTCAATCTTTAAGAAATTTGATCCCCTCAGTCCCGAGAGTCTCATAGAGCTTGAGAAACCTTGCACTCTAATAGGCATAGCCAGGATAGAATTATGCTCCACCATGAAGGTAAAGGTGCGAATATCTATACCTTGTTTCCCCGTAAATTTCACTCATGAACTACTAGTTCTCCCTGAGATGGCGGACCTAAGCAATCAGGTTGTTCTGGACCTGAATTTTTTGAAAAGGAACCATTTTGTATGCGACTTCGGAAACCAATCCCTCTCTCTTTGTGGGAGAAGTTTCCGACCCGGTCACGGCCCCAAGGAGGGAAACAATGTGAGTGAAACCATGAAGGTTGAAATAGGCAGTCTAAGTAATAATCATGATGAATGGAAGGAAAGGCTCACACACGATGCCATGGAGCTGCATCACTCTAAATTAGTCAAGGAAGAAATTAGGGAATTCTTCCACACCATGTACAAAAGTTTCCCCAGGGTGTTCACAGAAGGAATCACTTCCCTCTGCTGCACTAATGTAGTGGAACATTCCTTACAGGTCACTTCAGAAACTCCAATATATACAAGGCAGTACAAGACCCCTCTGAAACACCAGGACAAATTGGATAAACTCTTAGCAGAATATAAAATTGCAGGAATTATTGAGAAATCGAATTCTCGCTGGAACAGCCCATTTATCCTTGTTGAAAAATCTAATGGAGATCTAAGGTTTGTGCTGGACCTTAGGGAGATTAATAAGGTCACCATACCTATTGATTGAGGAGTTGCTAGTCAGCCTGGAAGGAGCAAAGGTGTTCTCAAAGCTCGATTTAAACTCTGACTACTACCAAATCCCCTTAGGAAGTGGGACAGACAGTATTTTCCCTTCACCACTAAATGGCAAAAATACCAACTGTGCCATCTTCCCCAGGGAGCAAGGAACTCAGCCATGAGTTTTCAGAGCCTCGTGAACTCCGTGCTAGCTGATGTATTGGGCAAGGGAGTCCTGTGCTTCCAGGACGGCCTGCTAATCTACTTGTCCACACTAGGCGAACACAAGGAGATTCTACTGAGAGTTCTACGTAGACTGAGCGAAGCCTGCCTGTCACTCAAGTGCTCCAAATGTAAATTCTTTTTAAAGGAAGTCGAATACCTTGGACACATAGTGAGGGGCATGGGAATAAAACCTTCCAAGGAGAATGTGAGTGCTGTCTTGGAGGCAAAACCTCCCTCCACAGTCAGGCAAGTCAGGAGATATCTGGGAATGGTGAATTTCTATAGGAAATTTATTCCCCAGTGCTCCGAGTTAATGGACCCCATAGTGAAGCATACGAGAAGGGGGGAAAAATTCACATGGTGGGAGGGGCAGCAGAGAGCTCACCGAGCTTTGAATAACGCTCTGGTTTCAGCGCCGGTTCTCACTCATCCCAAGATTGGACAGACCTTCTTTCTTGCTGCTGATGCTTCAAGCAATGCCACTGCCGCTGTTTTAGAACAAACTGAGGGAGAAAATTTTAGGCCGATTGCCTTTATGAGTAGGAGATTGTCGTCTTCCGAACAGAACTACTCTGTGATAGAGAAGGAGGCCCTGGCAATCGTGTGCAGCCTTAGGAAGTTCAGATATTTATTGCTGGGACAACGCATTATCCTCAGGTCAGATCACAAACCCTTATCCTTCGTCTCCTCAATGAAGGATAAAAATCAGAGGATTGTGCATTCGTTCCTAGAGATGCAGGAATACAACATGGAGGATAGTTATATTCCTGGCAAAGAAAACATGGTAGCTGACTATTTATCCAGGTCGCTAGAGCCCAACTCTGACAAGAACAGCGCCTGTCGAACCAAGGCACATATTTCACTGCCGAAGTGATGTTACAACTCTGTAAATTGCTGGGGATAAAGCAGCTGTGCAGATATGAAGGAGATGAACCCTGTATTGATAATGTATTGCTGGGGATAAAAACAGCTAAAAACTAACCCTGTATTGCTGGGGATAAAAACAGCTGTGCAGATATGAAGGAGATGAACCCTGTATTGATAATGAAAAAAAAGAAAGGGGGGAAGGGGAGTCTATACCCCCCAGTTAATAAGTATGGGGAAAGCAGCAGATCATTGATGCCCAAAAGACAGATCCAATTTGGGGGGAGGGTGCACAGAAGGCTATCAGAAGGACAGGGTCTCTTGCACAGTCAGAAGTTCTATGACTCCATATTCATCGACAAGGATGGCCTTCTGTTGTCAAAACAAGGTGTCACTGGAAAATGGAGGGAAAAGATTCTTGTTCCGAGTGTCATGATCCCTTGGGTATTATACACCTTTCATGACACAGACCTAGCTGGCCATCAAGGCATACATAGAACCTGGAAGAGGGTGACGGACAGGTATCTATGGAGGGGGATGTGGGGTGATGTTGAGGCCTACGTATCATCATGTCATCTGTGTCAACAAAAATCCCCCATCACTGGTAGAGCACCTTTCCACTCCCCTCACGCCCCTTTCATAGTGGCTATGGACATAGTGGGATCACTCCCCACTACCTCGAAGGGGAACAGATACACACTTGTCATAATTGACATGTTCTCCAGGTTCCCTGAAGCCACAGCCATGAAGGATCAGATGGCGAAGACTGTGGCAAACAAGCTGTTCAAATTGATATTTCCGAGATATGGAACACCAGAGATGCTCCTTCGAACCAAGGCACATATTTCACTGCCAAAGTGATGTTACAACTCTGTAAATTGCTGGGGATAAAGCAGCTATTCACCACCCCATATCATCCCCAGGGAAATGGGATGTGCGTGAGGATGAACTGCACTCTTAAACATACCCTATATAAGAAGGACAGAAGGACAAATTTCAGAGTGGGACTCTCACCTCGCGCATACCCTTTTTGCCTGTAGGACAGCCCTCCATGCCGCCACCAAGGAGACCCCCACGGTTGTGCTATATGGTTTTGAGCCCCTTTTCCCCAGCGATTTCAGAAGCTCCACAGCAAATACCGGGTTTTCAGACATTGACCAATATCTGAATAATCTTATCCAAGAGAACAGGTTAGCAAATTAGCAAACGAATTAGTAGCTAAATCCAGCAACATGTGCTCCCAACGTTCCAGGACATATGCAAACAGATTGAGAAAATACAAAGACTTAAATCTGGGAAATCTGGTTCTATTGGAACAGAATTGAGCAAGGAGGAGAGGAGGTAAGTTTGGAAGGGGTGTTGATGGACCCTTTGAGATAATAGAAAAATTGTCACTGGTCCCCTACAAGATTAGAGAAACAAGAAATAAAGGAAAAACTTTGATCGTCCACTCAGATCGGTTGAAGTTGTATAGAAATAGATCGGATAGAATAGTCTGTTTAGGAGATTCACTGGAAAACATCTGGGGTAGATGAAGAAGGCAGGAAGGGGGAAAGGAACTCCAAAAAAAACAAGAGTACAACCAGGTCCAGAAATCAGTCGCTCATGGGAAAAGATAACAACGAAGAGGAAGGACAGAATGCATCTGAAGAATACCTCCCCAGACATGCCAGATATAGAGAGCTTAGACGAAAATTATACGGAGGACACCCAACATGGGAATAAGAAAAGAGGGGGGAAATCAAATCATGGAGAGAAGATGAAAAACCCTCCCCTTAGCTACTCACTTAGACCTAGACATAATAGAAGGGTAATATCAAGGAGGGGGAACTGATGAGAAAAATTTTCTTCGGGACAAAATTTTTTTAGAAAGAGGGGGCCTTTGTTAGATCTGAAACGGGTGACCTCACTCTAAATGAGGTCACCTTTCCAGAGTCTAACAGAAGATATCCATTAAATGAGCGTATTTATCATTTGGCACAATTTAACTATGTCTTAAAAGAAATAACAAGTGGCAAATTAGAATAAGAACAGTTTGTATTGTAGTTAGTGTGTTTATACTGTAATGTAACTGTAAGTCAACAAAAAGCGCTCACATGAGAGTAATTATCAATGAATTTCTACATGTGAAAGAATGCCAATAATTCGGTAAGAAGGGGCAAAGGTCACCCAATACTACAATAGCAGCGTAAGCGTCCACCATGGGCGCTACCTCTAAGAAAACATCAAGACGCATGCATTCCCAGAATTGGAAAGCCCCGTATGAGGATCGGTGAAGTCACCAAGTCGGGGACGAATCGGAAGGGCGAAAGGAGAGATCAAACTCGGAAAGGTGGCACTCTTAGAGAGTGTATAAAAACTGCACCACAGAATTCAAACCTCCCCCATTTTGTTTGTACCTGTATTCTCACCGTGTGCTTCGAGTGGTCATCGTGATTCAGTTCTTATCCTTAAGAGCTGATCTCCTAGAAATCCCAGTATGGCACCGCCACAGAACACGCCAAATCTTGAATGCAGGCTGTCGGTAAGGAATCGCATCAACGTAAATCCTTAGTAAAGAAACCGAGCACCCAATCCAGGGAGGGCACGATTACCACGTGGCAACAGAACCAAGGCAGCATGGAGAAAATCCCGAAAGAACCTAAGATAGATAAGTACTTTTACATATTCTAGCCCTTTAGAGAACTTCATCATCTTCATCATCAAATTCCTGCCATGTACCCTCAAGGGGTGTACAGGATATGATAGTACTACATGAAAAAATTACATCATTACTAACGTCCTATCTACAATTTTCCTCCAAATTAGTCTGTTACTTATCAAGACTCCAACATTATGAGATCTCATATTTCTATCGTCTAAGGCACTTTGTACCGTATCAATCCACCTATATCTTGGTCTTCCTCTGCGTCGTTTTTCCTGCCAACCTGGCAGAGAACACTTGTTTTGCTAATCTTTTCTCTCCCATTCTATTTAAGTGACCATACCACCTGAGATTAGCTCTGCTAACGCATTCCTGGATGCTGACAATGTCAAGTTCTTTCCTAATATCCTCGTTTTTAATATGATATTGCCATTGGTGCCATCTGTTCACGCCTCTAATCTTTCTCAGGACTCTCATATCTGTGGTCTCTAGTCTTTGGTCAAGTGTTTTACTTCTGACCCAGCTCTCAGATCCATAAGTTAAAACTGGTTTGAACACTGTCTTGTATACGGCTAATTTAGTGTTCCGACTAATTTCTCTCTTATTCCATATGAATTTATTCAATTGACTTTCCACCATACCAGCTTTGCTGATTCTGTTGTCTATTTCCATATTTAATTTACTATCTTCACTAAAAATCGTGCCTAAGTAGCTGAAATGTTTTACTTGTTCCACAAGTTCTCCATTCACAAACACAGTTGACATTTTCAATGATTCTGCCTATTTTCATTGTGTTTGTCTTTTTATTGCTGACCTTCATACCATATCTATTACAACAGCTATTCAATTTAGTCAGAGAATCTTGCAGACTTGTACTGGATTTATTTAGAAGTATAACATCATCTGCATAAAGCAAAGAGCTGACATTAACATCTCCAATTTTGATATCATATTTAATACCACTTTCCTTCATAATGTGATCCATATAGATAATGAATAACAGAGGGGATAATGTACATCCTTGTCTCACACCAGATTTAACATTAAACCATCTTCCTGTACTTCCTTCAATTCTAACTGCTGACTTACAACTCAAATAAAGACTAAGTATTGCTTGTTTTAATGCCCCATTGACACCATATAACTGCAGTGGATTGAATAGCTTCTCTCTTGGCACCTTGTCATATGCCTTTTCCAAATCGACAAAACTTAAATACAGATCTTTGTTATATTCCCATGCTTTCTCGACTATTTGTCGTAAAGTGAAGATCTTATCCTGACAGCCTCTATTTTGCCTGAATCCAGCTTGTTCTTCACGAAGCTTTTCTTCCACAATTCTTCTCAACCGTTTCTCAAGTATACTTTCATATATCTTACCAGGAACACTCAGTAGGGATATACCTCTGTAATTCTCACATTCAGTTTTATTTCCCTTTTTATATATGGGTACTATGAGCGCTCTACTCCAATCATCGGGAATTCGTCCCTCTGTCTAGACATTCTGAACTATGCAGTGCAGCCATTGTAAGACTTTTATACCACCATACTTCAGCATTTCTGGTCGAATATCATCTACTCCTGCTGCCTTTCCACATTTCAAGCCTTTGATGGCTTTTTCTACTTCAAGTATGGATATGTATTCCTGACTGCATGCCTGGTCAGTGTTTTTTATCACTGTGCTGTCATCACTGCTTGTTTCATTTAGCAGTTTTTCAAAGTAATTACTCCATACTTCAAGGATATCTTTTTCTCCCTTTTTTCATGTCACCTTTATCATCTCTAACTCCTTTTACAGCACTCTTTCCTCCATTTCTAAGCTTCTTTAACAACCTCCAAAATATCTTACCACCTTCTTTTTATTTATTTTCTATATTCTTGCCAAAGTCCTCCCATGACTTTTGTTTAGCTAGTTTTACACAGTGTTAGCAAAAGCTGACTTATTTGACAGGAACTTTTGATATGCTTTCTTCTTTTCATTCACTGCCTCTTTAACTTCCTGTGTCCACCAGGGAGTTCTGATTTTTTTATCCTTGCATACAACCTCACCACATGCCTCTCTGGCAGAATCAATCAATGTTTTCTTCAAAGTTTGCACTGAATATCCAAGGTTTGATTCCTGTTCTCAAACTCTTTCATTTTTTTTTTCAATAATCTTTCTGTATTTTAGTCTACAATTCACATCTGAGAGCTGCTCAACTTATATTCGCTTTAAAACTTATTCTTTTCATTCTTTTTCTCCTGTTTTCATGTCACCTTTATCATCTCTAAGTGCTTTTACAGCACTCTTTCCTCCATTTCTAAGCTTCGTCAACACCCTCCAGAATATTTTGCCACCTTCTTGATATTTATTTTCTATATTCTTGCCAAAGTCCTCCCATGACTTTTGTTTAGCTAGTTTTACACAGTGTTTAGCATTCTTGCATTTGTCTCTATATTCTCTATGAGCAAAAGCTGACTTATTTGACAGGAACTTTTGATATGCTTTCTTCTTTTCATTCACTGCCTCTTTAACTTCCTGTGTCCACCAGGGAGTTCTGATTTTTTTATCCTTGCATACAACCTCACCACATGCCTCTCTGGCAGAATCAATCAATGTTTTCTTCAGAGTTTGCCACTGAATATCCAAGGTTTGATTCCTGTTCTCAAACTCTTTCATTTTTTTTTTTCAATAATCTTTCTGTATTTTAGTCTACAATTCACATCTGAGAGCTGCTCAACTTATATTCGCTTTAAAACTTATTCTTTTCAATATGAAATTCAATTTTATCCTCCTCAAGACTAAATAGTGATCACTTCCAATTTCAAATCCTCTGTACACTCTGGTGTCCTGCACCAGGGAGAAAACATCACTATCAACAATAACATAGTCAATGAGACTTTTCTTATTCCTAGCCTCTTCTCTCCATGTGAATTTGTGCACATTTTTATGTTGGAACATGGTGTTTGTAATAACCAGTCCATGTCCTGAGCAGAAATCCAACAGATATTTGCCATTATTATTAGCTTTGCTGTTTTCTCCAAATTTTCCCAAAATATTTTTGTATGTCTCACAATCATTTCCTACTCTGCTATTTAGATCACCAACAAGGACCAACTTTTCCTTTTTCATTGTGTCAGTTGCTTTTTCTAAAGCATCAAAAAATTCCTCCACTTCTACCTTAGTAGAACCTTCTGTTGGACCATAGGCACAAATAAGTCTCATTGTCCAGTTCCCTATTCTCATATTTGCCCACATTACTCTTCTTGAGACTGACTGCCATTCAAGAAGATTAACCTCGTATTTTGTGTTGAATACTATGGCTACTCCTTCTTTTCCTTGATTGTCATTGCCTGAATATAAATTTTGTATTTATTGCTCAGAAAGATCTCACCAGTTTTGGTCTTTTTTGTTTCAGTCACTCCTGTTATGTCGTTCTGGTACTTATCTAATTCCTCAGCTAGCTCCATTTCTTTGCCATTCAGGCTTCTTACGTTGATAGTTCCGATCTTTAACTCTGGTGATGTTGAGTTGTGGTTTGTTTTCAGATTTGTTCCAGTAGCTGACTTTTCGCTGTTCGCCCTGGTTCCCTGGCGAAAACAACGGGGGCCTTGTTTAACCGGGCATCGCCCGGTTAAACAAGGTGAAGTCTTATCAAGGCCTTGTAAAGAGGCAAAATAACATTATTATCTTTACATGTGAACATTCATTTCATGTATTTGCAATCTTTGCCACATGACCCCTGAACTTCAACTTCCTATCTATTAACACTCCAAGATTCCTAGCCTAATCCCACCAATACAATATGACATTGGATATCTAATCACACTGAAGTGAATGACTTTACATTTACTGACATTGAACTGACACCCATTTTCCCATGCTCACAATTACATCCTATTCAAATCATTCTGCAAGTACTGCATATCAGCAGCATTTCTGATGACCTTGCCTATCTTTTCATCATCGGCAAATAGCTGTATGTCGCTTGTCAAAATGAGTTGCAATGGTAATTTATTGCATAGAAAATAATTATTAACTTGAATTAGCATCATCTAAATCTATTTACTTTGTAGATTATATAACCATGTAAACACATAAAAATGTAATATAAATTATAAGAAAACTGTTATTTGAAAACATTCACAAAATTAGAATAATTTTTAACCTGATTCAAAATATTAAAATATTCCAAATTTTTCTCATTGAGTTTGAGGAGAGCATTTCAGTAACTGCAGGACTGACTTATGTTTGGAGAATTATTTGTGAGTGGATTTCAGTTAATCATTTGCTAAACATGGGTCAAACGAGTGACATATCAGAAGCTAAGGAGTTTCGTATGGTCTCGTTAAAGAGAGATGACCAAACTCGACAGTTATAGCTAAGGAACTGAAATGTTCTCAAGCAAGCATGAATAGAGTATTGAGGCAGTATTCTAATAATCGGAGTTTTCAAAATAATTTCTGCATTAGCAGTCTAAAGGTAATAACTACATCAAGAGATGAGAGGAGATTGAAAAATATCATGAAGGAAATCCACTTCTGAAGTGCAAAATAATCGCTGCAATAGTGGTCAAAAGATAATAACTACATCAAGAGATGACAGGAGATTTTAGAATGTCATGAAGAAAAACTACTTCTGAAGTGTAAAATATTTTCGCCGGAGATGGAAAGAACTAACTATGAACGTGTCTAAATCTACGATATTCAGATGACTTCACAAATTGGTTTTTAAATCGTGTGTATCTAAGGCAAGGCCGCTTATCCAAGCAAAAGGCAGCTAGAGTGCGATGGTGTAAGCAAAGACTTGTGGGGTCAAGAGAACTAATAAAAGGTCCTTTTTAGTGATGAAAATATGTTTTGTTTGTCCCATGGTCATCAAGAAATGTGTTTGGTGTCTTAAGCAAGAAGCATTTGATTAAGAATACATGAAATGTTCATTGAAATTTGCAACCGCTGTCATGGTATGGGCTTGTATGACCACAGAGGGTCCAGGTAGGCTGTATATTGTGTATGAAAGAGTCAATTCCAAAGTGTACCAAGAAATTCTTGAGCACTTTATGTTACTGCCATCGAAAGATTTATGTGATGGTGATTTCCTTTTTCAGCGAGATTCAGTTTTTTGTCACACCAAGATCATTACTAGATAGCTCAAAGAAAGGCAAATCAATGTTAATGCCTTTGCCAGCAAACTCACCAGATTTAAACCCCATTGAGAATTTGTGGGGAATTATGAAGAAATATCTTCAAGAAGTTGCCCCAACAAACAAAAATTAACTTGTTTCTAGTCTGCAGACCATAATGGGCTTGTTTTGATTTAAAAAAAAAAAAAAAGACCATAAATCACTTGTAAATAATATGCCCAACCATCCACAAACTGTCATAAAAATTAACAGAGATGCAACAAAGTTCTAATTATCATGTTGTTTACTTTTGACTATAATTTCTGTACATTTATTTTTGCATTATTCTAATATTTTGAACCATGTTATATGTTAAAAATTATTCTAATTTTGTGAATGTTTTCAAATAACAGTTTTCTTATAATTTATATTACATTTTTATATGATATTTGGCAATAATTATTCTCTATGCAATAAATTAGAATTGCAAATCATTCAACACGTTTTCTTTAATTATTCTAATTTTTTTGATTTGTAGGTGTAGAAGTAACAAAATGGTTTATCCACATTATTAAAGTTTGTATTAGAGATAGTTGTAAAAAGTTTTTTTGTTTAGTTACAAAGTAAATTATAATAGAAAAGAAATTATAATCTTCTTTTGAACCAAGTGTAAGTAAATGAAAGTTGTTGTGTCAAGTATCCACACAAGAAGACTACTTTTATATAGAGGTAAATGTCAGTATTGAAGACAGATTTTCCTGAAGTTTTATGTAATACCAAATAGACATGTGGTGAGGTTGTCTGCAAGGATTGAAAAATCCTTGGGGGACACAGGAAGTTAAAGAGACAGTGAAGGAAAAGAAGAAAGCATATCAAAAGTTCCTGACAAATAAGTTAGCTTGTGCTCTTAGAGAATACAGAGACAAATGTAAGAAAGCTAAACACAGTGTAAAACTAGCTAAACAAAAGTCATGTTTACTAGTTTTACAAATTAATATAAGACCATATTAACATAAGAACATAATATATTAATACAAATTAATATAAGAGCATAGAAAATAAATATCAAGAAGGTGGCAAGATATTCTGGTGATTGTTAAAGAAGCTCAGAAATAGAGGAAAGAGTGCTGTAAAAGAAATTAGAGATGATAAAGGTGACATGAAAATAGGAGAAAAAGACATCCTTGAAGTATGGAGTAATTACTTCGAAAAATTGCTAAATGAAACAAGCAGTGATAGCTCAGTGGTTAAAAAACACTCAACAGGGATGCAGTCAGGAATACATATCCATATTTGAAATAGAAAAAGCAGCCATCAATGGCCTGAAATGTGGAAAGGCAGCAGCAGGAGTAGATGATATTCGATCAGAAATGCTCAAGTATGGAGGTATAAAAGACTTACAGTGGCTTCAGTGCATACTTCAGATGGCCTGGCCAAAGGGACAGATTTCAGGTGATTGGAGTAGAGCTCTTATAGTACCCATATATAAAAAGGGAAATAAAACTGAATGTGAGAATTACAGAGGTATTTCCCTACTGAGTGTTCCTGGCAAGATCTATGCAAGTATACTTGAGAAACGATTGAGAAGAATTGTGGAAGAAAAGCTTGGTGAAGAACAAGCTGGATTCAGGCAAAATAGAGGCTGTCAGGATCAGATCTTCACTTTGCGACAAATAGTCGAGAAACCATGGGAATATAACAAAGATCTGTATTTAAGTTTTGTCGATCTGGAAAAGGCATATGACAAGGTTCCAAGAGAGAAGCTATTCGATACGCTACAGTTATATGGTGTCAATGGGGCATTAAATCAAGCAATACTTAGTCTTTATTTGAGTTGTAAGTCAGCAGCTAGAATTGAAGGAAGTAGAAGAAGATGGCTTAATGTTTTAATCTGGTATCAGACAAGGATGTACATTATCCCCTTTGTTATTCATCATCTATATGGATCACATTATGAAGGAGAGCGGTATTTAACCTGATATCAAAATTGAAGATGTTAATCTCAGCTCTTTGCTTTATGCAGATGATGCTATACTTCTAAATAAATCCGCTAGAGGTCAGGGAATCTTGCAGACCTCTAGCGGATTTATTTAGAAGTATAGCATCATCTGCATAACAGTGAATAACTGTTGTAATAGATATGATATGAAGGTCAGCAATAACAAGACAAACACAATGAAAATAGGCAGAAGCATTGAAAATATCAACTGCATCATCAATGGAGAACCTATGGAACAAGTAAAACATTTCAGCTACTTAAACACGATTTTTAGTGAACATGGTAAATTAAATATGGAAATAGACAACAGAATCAACAAAGATGGTAGGAAGTCAGTTGAATAAATTTATATGGAATAAGAGAGAAATTTGTCGGAACATTAAATTAGCTGTATACAAGACAGTGTTCAAACCCATTTTAACTTATGCATCTGAGAGCTGGGTCAGAAGTAAAACACTTGACCAACGACTAGAGACTGTAGATATGAGACTCCTGAGAAAGATTAGGAGCATGACAGATGGCATCAATGAGAAGATAGAAATGTAAGATCTAATAATGTTGGAGTCGTGACAGGTAACAGACTGATTTGGAGGAAAATTGTAGATAGAAAGTTAATAATGTTGTAAATTTTTCATGTAGTGCTATCCTTTTATGACATGGGCATTGGCGTCTTGATAGTAACACAGGTCTGTTCCATAAAAACTTCACGGTGTAGGCAATACCTGATTATCTAGAATATCAAGGAACTGAGCTGTCTTCATAGCACGATGAACAACGACCAGTGGTCCCACTCCAAACCAACTGAATACAATAATAGTGCTCACTATGATGATACTGGTTTTCTGGAAGTTATCACAGATAGTGTGTGCTGATTGTAGCCGGATTTTTCTTGTCACCTGTCAGTCACTGTCAGTCATTTTCGCCAGCCACCCTGGGTGTTTTCTGCATTAGTGATGCCAAAACATCT
This sequence comes from Typopeltis vanoorti, assembly GCF_054136105.1. Taxonomy (NCBI): domain Eukaryota; kingdom Metazoa; phylum Arthropoda; class Arachnida; order Uropygi; family Thelyphonidae; genus Typopeltis; species Typopeltis vanoorti. Next base: position 48,761,377 of record NC_143572.1, on the reverse strand, counting down.
TTATTTGTTGATCATATCACCAACCATTGATTTTGGATGCTCCAGTTAAGCAGCACTAGCATGTATGGACATGCCATCAATGTGACAGCCCATGATGACACCTCTCTCTCTCTCTCTTGAAGTCACTGAGTTCACGTTGTGTTGCCATACCACCTGTATTCAACTACGATGAAATACTGCTTCCTACTATCTGTACACCAATTTTAACAAACTTGGAATGTTCCATAACTTTGAATAACATGAGTGTCCGGACAGTTATTGGTAGATGGTATATCTCTGTTTAATAGAATCATTTTGTTTATTTTTGACTAAGACAGATAAATAATATATAAGTGGTGAGATGCTTGCCACTGTTTTCAGGTGTTCTGCATTTCAGTTCAACTTATGCCAAAAAATATGTAGTTGATACTTTAAACCAGTGAACATGTTTGTAAGAGTGCTAGAGAAGTTAGAAATTGGAAACATATAGCTCCTCTGTTGAAATTTATCAGTTCTGTATATTTCCAATTATCAACATAATTGGCTGAACAATATTGCTTATATTCTCCAAGTAGGTCACGGGTTCAAATCCTACTACAAATATAGGTGTTTATGTATGTCTTTAGGTTGTAAATGAATTCCATTTCCTATTGTAAGACCATCATGTTGCTTATTGGAGCAGGTAGGTCTCGCACTAAGATGGTTTGAGAAAAGTTTAATGTTTAGTCTCTGGAGTAGGGCTCTCATATTTTATAACCCTTAGCTCATCTACAGTGCAAATGTACAATAGGTCTGTAACCTGTTTTGAATGAAATTCACATTAAAATATATGTATACATATATATATGTGCTCAATTGGTATATACATTAGTATACTTGCCCTTAAAGGAAGCAACACGGAGTGACATGCCGGCTGCATTAATTCATCATGATTCTTAATCAGGGGACTTTACTTAGGGACAGATGGGTTTGAGAAGAATACATATGATCCTCAAATGAATGAACTTTAAGTTTGTTAGCTGACTTCTGATATAATGCTATGTAATTTTGCCTTCATTTATAAAAAACCCCTCAATTATATACTCTATTTTTCGGATCATAAGACGCACCTTTTTATGCAGAGAAATCAACTTAGAATTGGGGTGCATCTTATGGTCCGAAGGTAGGTGATACCAGGTAAGTCTTGTGTTCCCACGTTTTCAATGCAAACCAAACATATGTCTCACTGTATATGTAGGAATCTCGATTTACCAATTTACATGCAAAAACTTTACTGCCGTCAATAGTAGTTAATGGGCAAGCGTATGTGGTTTTGAACAGATGACACAATTATTAAGTCTTTAAAAAATGCGGCATAAGTAAACAATGGATGATATTGAAGATGACTTCATTTTTGAAGAGAGAGGGATAACAATAGTTCAGACAATAATGCAAAAAGTGACAGTAATGAGACCGGTGATAGTGCCGAGACGAGGGAAGACAAACTGAATGCTGCTGGTACAAGTTATGGTAATAATAAATGAAATTTAAGGTTTGTGAATATTTTTATATAATAATTTTTTTTTTCTAAAAATTGTCTCATAAATTTGGGATGCATCCTAAATTTTGGATTGGATAACAACTAGAACAAAAATTAATTAATTTTATGTATTCTTATATATCCTAAAAGAAACAGAAGAAATGACTACAATTTGATGGGATTATAGGATTTTAAGATATGTTCTTTCTTGTGGTTATATCAGTTGCTTTAATATCTTTTTGTTCCAGGAGTTTATCAGAACTTTCCAGATACTTCTCGTATATAGTGTGTGTGTGCGTGCGTGCCTTGTATCTTCTGCAGTTAAATATTCCTTAAGTCCTAATTATTGTTGTTGTTGTATGAGCACCTCCATGGAGTCCAAAGACTCATTGCAGGAGACTCAGTCTATCCACACAATCTATCATACCTCTTCTTGAACTCAGTAACAGACAAAGCACTCACAACTGACTGGAAACACATTCCACTCATTCACAACTCTCCAAGCAGAAAATCTAGTCCTCACACCTACACCTTTATTCAACTTCCTGGGATGACCTCCTGTTCTGGCTCCTATAGCTAAGTGCTGAAACATTTCCCCTGCATCTATCCAATAAAACCCTTTAAGCAACTTAAATGTTTCTATCATGTCCCCTCTATCAACCAACTTCTGCAATTCACATACTCTCAATCTGTCCTCATAGGGAACATTCCACAGGCCACTTACCATCTTGGTCACTCGCCTCTGAATCTTCTCCACTGCTTCCTCATCCCCAAGAAACCCAGGGACCAGACTTGAGCACAGTGGTCCAGATGTGGGCATATCAAGGCTTTATAAAGAGGAATTACAACTTCCTTATCTCTACTTGTTAATGTGTTCTTCGCTAGCCCAGTGATCTTATGGGCAACCTTAGCAGTATGTCCTCTAAACTTTAACTCTCTGTCTACCACCACCCCTAAATCTCTAGCTTCATCTCTTTCCTGGAGTACATTGCCATCAATGTGATATATGGCTTGTAATCTATTTATCCCAAAATGCATAACTTTACATTTCTCGACATTAAACTTGACACCCATTAACTTTTTTCCTTTGCCACTAGTCTCAGGCCTTCTTTTGGCCTCTACACCTGAATAAACTACTCTCTGATATCTCTTCATCTACCACCCTCCTATCCATTTCACTAACCCTATACACATCCCATATGGTATCCTGTCAAAGGCCTTTGCAAAATCCAGCAGTGTCACTATAAACCTATTTTCTTTATGCAACTCAGCTGTCACTGTATTATAAAGTGTGAACAAGTTACTTAGGTATGACCTACCCTTCACAAAACCATGCTGCTCCCCAACCCATACAGTATCCCATTTTCATCTATCCATTCTTGTATTTTGCTCTTCACCAACTTCTCCAGTACTTATCCACTTAACCAGTGTCATATCCATCCCCAGTTGTTCTAATTTAATAATTAGAATAAATAATTGAATTAATTAATTTATTATTTTTACCAAAACTGTTTATAATACTTTCTTGGTTTTTTTTTTTTTAATAGGTAGATGCCCATAATGTTGTTCCCTGCTGGGTTACATCAGGAAAGCAAGAATATGCTGCTCGAACAATTAGGAAAAAGATACATGAAAAACTTCCTGATTATTTAACTGAATTTCCAGCTGTTGCTTATCATCCTGCTTCTGCAAAGCACAAGGTATTTTGGATTTTTCTTTTATTTAATGCAGTGGTAATCAGAGCATTGGAGCCAGAAGAAAATTTTGTGACTCCATCTTGGCTCCGTCTCCTTTAATTTATCAAAATCCTAATTTAATTTTGAGCTATTGATATAAGCATTGGTCATACCCAACTGACAAACGAAACACTGCATTGGAATGATGTTAACATTATAGGCTAGAAATACATAGTTAGTTTGGCCTTTAGTTTAATGAACAAATGAAACAAAAATGAATGAATCATGAATTGAAACCAACTTATTGCATTATAGAAAAAAAAACATTGACTTATATTTGCCATATAAAAAACATGAACATTAATTCCCTTAAAAATGAATTTTCAAATTTTAAATTATGTATAGCAGTTTTGTTCTTAAAAACAAGATTGCCTCAATCTAATTAAACAAGGATGTGTAATCTAATTAAACAAGGGCTTCGTAAGAAAAAGATGATGTGGAAGGAATACCATGTGCATAAAAATGATGTCAGTTATAATAATTATGAGCAGCACACCAGAAGAGTCACAAGTGTTATACAGAAAGCTAAGTCTGAGTATGAAAAGAAATTGGCTCTGCAAGTTAAAGACAACCCAAAAGACTTCTATTATTATGCTGCAAGTAAAAGAAAGAATGAATTTGAAAGAATAACTCTATGAATACAGAAAGTATACAGGTGACTGATGCAGAAATAATTGTATAACTAATGAGTAGCCATTTTGCTAAAAGCTGTCAACCTGGTATATGCAACATTAAACTCACTACTACCTCTTCACTGTAAGAGAAAACTCATGTACGTGAAGGAAGTACTAAAGCTGTTGCACAAACTAACCAAGAATTCTGCAATAGGAACTGATGGGGTATCAACGCTGATGCTAAAAGAGTGTTATTCTGGTTATTTCTTTCACCAGACTACATAATTTGAGTCTCAGAACAGGGACAATTCCACGTAGTGAAAGAATGTATGGTCCCATTGTACAGGGATAGTGCAAAGACTGATGTATCCAACTATCAACCAGTCAGTATCTCAGAAGTGGTGGTGAAGATTTTGGAAAAGTTGGTTAGAGCTTGCATTCAGAATGCAAGCTCTAACCAACAGACAAAGAGAGGTCGTGTTTTAGAAACTTGCTCACATTCGATAATAATGTTACCACTGAATTAGACAGGGGCAACGTTATGATCCTTTGGAATTTTGCTAAGGCTTTTGACAGACAGCCTTAACAAAATGCCTACAAAGTCACCTACGGTCGGAAATAACTGAAAGGGAAAATCAGATCAGATCAGATCTTGACAGAATACAGCATGGAAGATTGTTCCATAAATTGGAGAATATGGGATTGGATTATAAACTCTTGGCATGGATAACCGGATGGTTGACTGATCAAAAAGTCATATATAGAGATGGTGAATCTGCGAGATTCAATGTAACCAGTGGTGTGCCTGTAGGAACAGTCTTTAATCTGTACATTAATGACATTGAGAAAGATTTGACATACAGCTATTTGCTGATGATGCAAAGATAGGTAGGGCAATCAGGAGTGCTGATATGCAGTACCTGCAGAATAATTTGAATGGGCTGAAATTGTGGGCATGTGAAAATGGATGTCAGTTAATAAATGTTAATAAATGTAAGGTCATGCACTTTGATGTGATTAGATATCCAGTGTCATATTATATTGCTGGGATTATGCTAGAAGGAACTGATCAGGCTAGGGATCTTTGAATTTTAGTAGACAGGAAGTTGAAGTTTAAGAGATCATATAGAAAAAATTGTAAACACAACTCATACCCCGCTATAGAGCTACATGGGCGGAGGTGTTTTCAGAGAGCTTCCAAAAGTTAAGTATAATTTTGAGTGAAAATTAGAATATAGGTTTAAATCATAACATAATATTGTCTAATTTTGGTAGCTTGTTGTGTCTGTGTGAATTGGTGTGAATTCCGTTATTTAATTTAGTATTTAACGATACGTTTCATAGATTTGAATATTGTGCCATTGTTCAAAAACTGTAATGTGAGAGAGTTTGTCCAATGTGATGTGTGTGGGATGTATGCATTCCTGAATGAGGCTGGAGTTTGGATTGAAAGTGATAGTGGTGGGAGAATGTGCAGAAAGTATAAGCAAAGTGAGGAGTTGAAGTATGTGTCAGGTTGTGAGACAGTTATGTTTGAAGAAAGCCAGAATGTGAGTGAAAATAGTGGCTTGATAGAGAATTGCGATGTACAAGATGGCAATGAGAGCGGTGATCAAAGAAAGAGTGAAAGCAACTATACAGAGAGAGAGAAAATGGTTTAAATGATAAAAAAAATGAGGAATTATTTTTAGGAAGTGAGATCGCTAGGTTGTGTGCAGTGATACAAAATGCGCAGCGGCAATTAGAGCACCTGCAAAACTCTTTCCAAAGTGATTCGGCTAACGTAAATAAACAAGTGTTTGAAAGGAAAAATAAACGTAAGAGTGGGAGAGTTTCTGAAATGAAGGGAAGAGTGTTGTATGGTGACTCGTTATTAAGAGGAGTGATAGATGAGAGTTTAACTCAATCGTACTTACCAGGTGCGAAATTTAAGGATGTAAGTGAGAGTATTAGAGCGCAAAAACAGAGGGCAAAAGAATTGATAGTTGTGGCGGGTACAAATGAATTGAAAGGAGATAAATTTTTTATGAGAGAGAACTTGAAAGTATTGTTAAAGGTAGCGAAAGAAAAGAGTTACGGAGTTAGAATGGTGAGTCTGTTGCCGCGGTATGACTTTAGAAGGAGGGCCATAATCGCAAACGACATTATGCGCAGGTTATGCAGATGGTGTGGTGTGGAATGAGTTTGATGGGCGAAAGGATTTATACAAGACGGATGGCCTACATTTGAATGGATTTGGTGTGATGACACTGGAAAAAATGTGGCTGAATGAAGTGAAAATAGATATGCAGAACCAGAGAAACTAGAACTACTGGGGGGGGGGGGGGGATATGCGGACATCAGTGAGACAGTTGAATGTAAGAATGTATATAATGTACCCGAGCCAGTACTATGGACAAAAAATGGGAATGGGATATTTAGAATAACACATCAAGATAGGGGTGGGACAAATGGATCACTGCACTTCATGGTTGCTAATGCCAGGAGCATTAGGAACAAGAAGGAAGAATTTTTGGCCTTGATTGGCTCTTCCTGCCCGCAGGTTATTGGCATTAGTGAAACATGGCTGACGGAAGATGATATAGTTAGTGGGATAGAATGTGTAGGTTATAGTGTGTTTAGGAGGGACAGAGAAAATAAAATGGGGGGAGGGGTGTTATTGATGATAGCTGATGAACTGCAGCCAAGGAGAATTGAAGTTGTATCACAGGATAGTGAAAAGAGCTCATTTGAGGCTATTTGGTGTGAGATTGAGACTGGCAGAATAAAATATGCAGTTGGGTGCTGCTACAGACCAGGTGATGGAATAGATGGTGGAGATAGTATGCATAAACAAATTGATGAAATGAGTGGAAGGAGGGTAATTGTTATTATGGGGGATTTCAACTATGGTAACATTGATTGGAAGGAGGAGAGGACACATGTGAGGAAGGAAATTGATTTTATTCAATTATTAAAGGATAACTATCTGAGACAGCATGTAATTGAAAATACTAGGGGGTGTGAGAGTGCTTGACCTGGTAATAGCATCTCAGAATTGGACTGTAATGACAATATGACCATGTTGCCGCCTATTGGTGAGAGTGATCATAAGGTCTTGACCTGGGAGGTGGCTAAAGGTGTGGAATTTTCAGTTAAGACAGGGTATATGTGGAATTACCATGCTGGCAAGTATGACAAGCTTAGGAGATTGCTTGGATCAGTGCCATGGCATGTACAACTGAAAGGGCTGGATGTCGATAGAGCATGGGAAGTGGTCAAGGAGCATTTACAGGAGGTTATGGCTGATTGTATACCTAGGGTCCGAATAGTAAAACAAGTAGGGGTTAAATGGATGAATAACACCATTAAGCTTTAGCTGCAAAAAAAGAAACAACTGTGGAGGGAATTTAAAGAAAGGGATGACCTGCAGGCACATGAATTGTATAAAGTGCAGGCCAGAAGGGTAACGAGTGTCGTAAAAAAAGCAAAAGCGGATTATGAAAGGAAACTAGCTATGCAAGCTAAAGAAAATCCCAAACAGTTCTTTCAATATGCTGCAAGCAAGAAAAAACTGTACACGGCAAAATGATTTTAAGGAATGACGATGGTAAGGAGGTCACTGAATCAGTCGATATAGTGGAGTTACTGAGCGAGCACTTAGATATGATATACTTTGAATGATATACTTTGCAAAAGTATATCATCCAGGTGGTGACATTGAAAAAATGAAGGAACCATTAGTTTATACGGGAATTGTGATAAATGAAGTGGAGGTGAATAGTCTATTACAGAACCTTAATGTGAATACATCTGTGGGATTAGATGGTATACCGGCACGGGTCTTGCATGAAGCGGCAAAGGAATTATCAGTGCCCTTGACCATGTTGTTTAATCTAAGTCTCGGGTCTGGTTTAGTCCCGAGGGTGTGGAAAGAGGGGAAAATAGTTTCACTGCATAAAGGAGGATCCAAGACTACGGTTGCAAATTACCGACCAATCAGCATATCAGGAGTCGTTGTCAAGGTCTTGGAGAAAGTAGTCAAGGGAAAAATACAGGAATGGATTGATGAAAATGAGATACTGTACGGGGGACAGCATAGCTTTGTGAAGGTGAAGGGTAGATCATGCCTCAGTAACTTGCTCAAGTTTTATAACAAGGTGACGGCTGAACTGGATAAGGGTAATGGGTTTACAGTGATACTGCTGGACCTGGCAAAGGCGTTTGACAGGATACCATGTGGAATTCTAATCCGTAAGCTACAACATACGGGAATGGATATATGGCTGGTGAGATGGATAGGTGGGTGTTTGATGGAGAGATATCAAAGAGTAGTTTATTCAGGAGTAGAGTGCAAAAGATGGCCTGTGACTAGTGGTGTGCCGCAGGGTTCTGTTGTTGGACTACTGCTGTTTAATCTGTTCATTAACGATATAGGGAAGGATCGTAGAGGAACTGTTCATTTATTCGCTGATGATGCCAAGTTGGGTAGGGCGATAGTGAATGCAGAAGATGTCAAAATCTTGCAGGATAGATTGGAGTTCTGGGCTAAGGAGAATGAATGTCAATTTAATGTGACAAAATGTAAGGTTATGCATTTTGGGATGAAAAGATTAGCAGCAGTATACCACATTGGTGGAACTGTACTCCAGGAGATTGACGAGGCCAGGGACTTGGGAGTGTTGGTGGATAGGGAGATGAAGTTTAGGGGGCACATTGCAAAAGTAGCTAAATCAGCTCATCAACCCACTTGGTTGTTGAAAAATACCTTGACGAGCAAGTTAGTGTACCTCTGTACCGAGCCTTGATAAGACCTCATCTCGACTACTAGACTCGAACCTAGATGACCAGATTTGGTCATCTAGGTTCCTTCTTGATGGGGAGGAGGTGGAGAGGATCCAGAGGCGAGTGACTAAGATGATAGCAGGTCTGTGGAATGAACCATATGAGAACAGGTTGAAGATTTGTGGGTTGCAGAAATTAGTTGATAGGCGGAAAAGGGGATATGATAGAGACATTCAAATTGCTGAAGGGTTTCTATAGGATAAATTCAGAGGATATTTTTGAGATCAGGACTGGTGGTGGAAGAACTAGGGGACACCTATGGAAGCTGGGCAAGAGTGTGGTTAGCAGGGGTGTTAGAGCTGGGTTCTTTACTTTTAGAGTAGTAAATGAGTGGAATAAGCTGCCAGAGTCTGTTGTGGGTGCTATGACAGTGAGTGAGTTCAAGGCAGGGTATGATAGATACTGTGAGAATGTCATATAGTTGTGTGGACATGATGTTTAGAGCCTCCCTCGATGAGTCTAAGGACTCCCTGGAGTCGCCCGTAATAATAATAATGATAATAAAAATTCAGAGAATAATTGCAATGTTGAAATCAACCTTAACTTTTGTCTCTTTATAAGGTCTTGATAAGAACTCACTTGGACTATTGCATGTAGGTCTGGCCTCCTGGTTTCCATGGTGATTATGATATAGTGGGGGAGAGAGAGAGAGTGCAAAGGAGTGTGTCAAAAATGATATCAGGATTTTGGAATAATGTTTATGAAGACAGATTGAGAATTTGTAGGCTGTAAACAGGAGAAAGAGGGGTGATATGATTGAGACTTGGAAACTTCTGAAAGGGTTATACAGAATTTCTGGAAATGGAACTTTTCATTTTATGAAGGATGGGAAAAGGACAGGAGGACATCCTTGGATGTTGAGAATGAATGCTGTCAAGAAGGCAGTGAGTGCTAGATTTTTCTCTCATGGAGTTGTGCATGATTGGAATGGATTGCCATCAGATGTTGTGTGCAAGTAGTGTGAATGAATTCAAGAACAGTATGACTGCTGTTGCAAATAGTATGGCCTCTCTCAATGAGTTCCTGACTTCCTGGAAGTCTCTTAATAATAATAATAAGGCAGAATGCTGCTAGTGTTTTGATCCATGAAAAATTCTAATTCAAGAGGTTTATTTTTATAATTTTTTTTTATTTTGAGACAATGAGAGACAGAGATTGTTTAATTAATCAAAGTATCAATGAATTTGGATATTTGCAGATTAATACTTTTTTGTTTGCTTTTCAGTAATGGCAGAATAACCTGATATTTTGCAGAATGATTTCTGGGGCCCAATGATTTATATTTAGTTTGCTGATTCATTTTGTTCACTTGAGTTTAAAATCAAATAGGTTATACAGTATGGTACAAAAAAAAAAAAAAAAAGTAATGAATTGGATGTTGTGTGCAAGTAGTGTGAATGAATTCAAGAACAGGTATGACAGCTGGTGGGAATAGTATGGCCTCTCTGAATGAGTTCATGACTCCCTGGAGGTTTCTCTTAATAATAATTGTAAATACTACAATGATATATGTTATGAAGTTAATGGGTGATGCAATTCAGTACTTTTTTTTGTGTCATACCGTATAATCAGTAAAAAAAAAAAAAAAAAGATGAGATGAGACAACGATCATTTATTCGTAAATAAACTATCCCCCCCCTCCCACCATGTTTTTTTTAATTTAATTTAATTTTATTTTTATGTACCTTGGAAGTGTTCCCAAAACATCATGTTCTCGAAATTAGGTGTGATTATAGGAAAAACTTGCCATCTTTTCAGCTTCACATCAGACAGCATTTTGGCAATTTTTAGGGTAAATACATTATTAATAATCAATCCAGATGGTTCACTGACAGCAATATATCAGCCAGGATGCTTCATCATGGAATCCTTAAGTTTTTAATTAAAGATATAATTAAATAATAATAATGTAATTATTAATATTATTAAGTGACACCTATATTCCTACCAGTTATTTTGGTAGGAATTTTACTCAGATTTGGTATTTGAAATCCTTACAAAAATTTGTTGAATTCTCAGTTCCAATTCTCAGTTCAACTATATTCAGTGCCACAAATGAATGATGTATCAAAATTATATATTGCAACTTGAAGTTGCTTGTCCAATTCAGTTTTAATTACAGGCGGGCTCACTTTTATTAGAAAATTTTGGGAAAGAAGTTTCAAAATTATATTAATCATTCCACTTTGGGTGGATGAAATTTAAGGAAATTTTGTAGTTAAGATCCTTATTAAAAATTATCAGTTTTAATTTTGATCTGACCATTTTTGTTGTGAAAAAATTTGATAGAAAAAATCACCATCCACACAATGAAATAGCAAGTATGCTTAGAGAATAATGTAAAATACAACAAAATAATTATTATGAGTCTTGATGACCACCCACTAAGGTTATCTGCATCTTGGGTACTTGTTAGGTATTGATACTGAATACTTTTAAACAATATTTCACAAGAAAATTACTCTTTCAATGAATTTTGAAAGGAAGTCATCAGAAAATTATTGGTGAATTGTTTTTTGATCGATTGCCATCAAATTGCTTTTTCAATGAATTGCCCCTTTGCTTCTGAGTAGGGCTAAAGATTACAACTAAACGTCTATAATGTGAAGAGGTGACCATCTGGGGGGATTTATTTTCTGTTTCAAGAATGTCAGTAAATCTTGTTATTGCTGTTATCATTTTTGTATTAAATCGTTATTCTTTTTTCAATTTTCTGCATGAATTTTTGTTTTTTTAGGCAGTAGATTGGAAAACTGCTGAATCAAGTCTGAAAGTAAACAAGTTGGTGAGTAAGGTGGATTGGGCTATTTCAGGAACAACTGCTGGTCTTAAGATGTTGTATGATTTCTGTAATATGAGATTGAAACAGTTTGCTAATTCTCGTAATGATCCAACAACAGATGGCTTGAGTAATCTGTCTCCTTGGATTCACTTTGGTGAATTATTCTTTTTTTTTTTTCATATATATCTATACAGCTATTAAGAAGTTGTTCTTTTATTATGAAATTATTTTAATGTAATATGAGTTTTCAGTTCTGTCAAACAGTATTACCGTAAGTACTATATTTACAGCTAGCAGAACGTTATACATATTCACAGTTTTTTTTGGTTATCATATCTCCAACTTTAAGATATCTTCCAATGACTGCACTTAAAAAAAAAAAAAAAAAAAAAAAAAAAAAAAAAAAAAAAAAAGCTTGACATTCTTTGATATTTCTGTTATGTATGTCTTCTCATTGTACAACTTCCAAAGATAGCTTCCACAATATCTGTCACAACTCCTCATGGTTCTCCTTAACTCCTCATCTGCGGACAACTGTTTATCCTCAGTTAAACATCTCTGAATATCATTAATTTACATGTTTTTTCTCCCTACCGGCCGAGGTGGATGAAATAGCGAGACCAAATTGCACTTCTTATCCATATTATTCAACAGGTGTTACAAAATCGTATCCAGATTTAGCTGGACGTCTATAGTAGATGTTATGGCCAGTTGGGGGTTAAACAGCAGTGGTCCCAAAACAGACATTCCTCTAGACCAGAGTTCTTTAACCTTTTTACACCTGCGGACCAGGGAAAATAGGAGAAATATTTAGCGGACTGGCTGATGGCTAAGACAAAAACATAAACCAATGTAGATAGTATTTTATTTATTAAATCCAGTGTTATGGAATTACAATTTTTAGCTAGTGCGACATCTGCTGCTGCTTAGAGGTTAGAAAATTTGATATACGTGTCTGGAGCATTGTTTTTGAGAGACGAAGAAATTTTTGGCGGACCACCAGGAAATTTCTGCGAACCAGCACTGGTCCATGGACCACAGGTTGAAGAACGAGGCTCTAGACTACTACACAACTTGCTGATACCTATCAGATAGCCAGTATCTTGTCCAGTACACTAATCTGCTAACTTCCATCCATTCCAATTTAATTTCTAACTAATCATATAAAATTTAAATATACCACTTACATATGTGACTCTTCATTAAAATGCATTTGACACTAATGTGGTACACCTTTTCCTGGTCCACACTAACTTTTCCAACACCTTAATCTTTTGATATATAATTTGAAGCCTCAGTTTTTATCACTTCCTTTGTGAAGCAAAACAAATTTGTCCTCTTTCCAAAATCCTTTGGGACTTTCTCCTCTGTACGCTTGTTAACAAATGTCAAGGATGTCATTTATGCAGTAATATATATCATGAAGTTCTACTGCCTTATTAACACCATGTTTCCTCGGTTGTCTCCCCCCCCACACACACTCACTAACCATTAGTCCTTCTCACTGATTCACTCTCTGAATGCCCTCACATTGACGAGGTTGAAATATCATCATGAATTGCTCATTTAATCTCGACTGTATGATCTGCAGTATACCATTTTCATCAACTAATATCATCTTTCCATAAATATTGTAGAAAATTTATTCACTTGGTTATAAAGTAAGTTGTGCTTAACAAGAATTTATGTTCTTGTTTTTATCTTTCACTCAAGTTTGAGCACATGAAGTAACAACTTCATGATAGGCTATTGTAAATGGAAGCAGATAACTTCACATCAGATTGCCCAAGTATTCCATAATGCATAGCACACATTCTTTATATGTATATTGCCATGCATTATGAGAAGGGTCATCACTATCCAGATTAGCTTTGACCTTTACTGAAGTCTTGTAAGTTAAAGCTAAATCAGTGGTAGAAGTCATGTTTTCATATACAAACAGGAAAATAGTGTATCATCATATTCTTAAAACACTATAGATGAGAGATAGTTGTAATTCCTTTTTCACTTAGTCATGAAGTAAATTATACTTTGCATGAATTTATATTCTCTTGGGGGACCCTGTAACCCCTAGAGAGCGCGTCCCCTGGGTGGCGTATAGGGGAACCCACCATGTGTGTGTGCGCGCATGTGTATATGGTGGGATGGTCCGAATATACTGAATAAGGATGACCAACAGGGCTATAAGGGGTAATCATCTTGATTGTAAGGGAAGCGGCACTCCCATGGACCCCCTAGCTGGATCTATCTCCTCTCCTTCTACTACTTTGAGGAAGATCCACTTACTTTAATCTTTCCTATAAGGCCTTATTAGCCAACTCTTCTTATTTTATGACCCCTATGCTATTAGAGTACTCGAGGGCCATGGGGTCCTTTCATTTCTGGCCTTACAACTATGCCCTCTCTATAAACCTTACTGTAATTCTTCTATAATCTACTCTTTCCTCCTTCAATATACCCTATTCCTCCTATGGGTTTAAATTCAGAAGAAGGCTAGTTCAGAAGCCTTAAGGTAGCAGCCCTACCACTGAACTATTCCATCGTCAGACTAGTCCCCTGACATGGAGAACATAATTCTACTAGTAAGCTGACAGAAAAAGATAATCGGATTGAATCTATAGGAAACGACCCTGGAATAGAAAAGGTAAAACAAAAATGGAAACGACAAAATATAATACACATAGCAAACTGGAATATAAGAGGAATAGCATATAAAGAGATAGAATTAGACCAATTATTAAATGAAAGAAATTTTAAAATAACAGTAATAACTGAAACAAAAAAGAAATTAAAAGGAACCATCAGAACTGAAAATTTTAATGTGATATACAGTGGAGTTGACAGAGACCAAAGAGCACAAGCAGGGGTCATGATTTGGATTCATAACTCCCTTTCAAAACAGTTAAAACATTATAAATTATGGAATGAAAGAATAATAGAAGCTAGAATAAAAATAGATAGAGGCTATTTAACAATAATTGGTTTATATGCCCCAGAAGAGGGAAGAGAATAAGATAATATTGATTTTTATAATCAGCTACAAAACATATATAATAAAATAAATAAAAACGATTATATAATTTTAGCAGGAGACTTAAATGCAAGAATTGTAAATGCGAAAATTAATAATAATATAGGAATACATTGAGAACACACTCTAAACAGGAATGGTAAAAAATTGATTGACTTTGTAGCTTATAATAACCTAAAAATAATGAATTCCTTCTATAAACATAAAGACATACATAAATATACTTGGGCAGCAAGAGGATGGAAATCAATATTAGATTACTTTATACTAAATGAAAAGGCATCAAAATTTTCACTAGAGGTTAGAGTTCACAGAGGATATGAAATAAGCAGTGACCACTTCCTTGTTAAAATAAAATTAAGATTACCACCTAAATGGCTACAAGTAACAAGAACAGAAAGAAAATTTGAAACGTTTGTTTATAAAACTAGACTATTGAATGACACAAATGTACAATGGCTATATGAACAAAGAATTAATCAATATCTAGACAAAATAAAACAAAATGAAGAAATAGAAATAGAATGGCTTAATATAAAAATGATACTAAATGCAGCAGCAAATGAAATCTTAGGAAAGACCAAAAAATTCAATAAAAAAAAAACTGAAGATCTAGGATGATACAATGAAAGAAATAATCAAAAAGAAAAAAGAAGCCTATCACAAACGGTTAAGCAGTAAAATATTAGAAGATGAAATAGAATATAAAAGAATAAGAGCCATAGCTAAAAGAGAAGTCAGAAAAAGACATAGAGAATCATGGAAAAAATTTGTTTCTAATTTAGAACATGATTTATATAAAATAAGACCCAATGTATATAAGATTTTGAAACACTTAAATGCAGATATCAAAGAAAACATAAAATTAAACACCGAATTGAAATTAGAAGAATTACTACACAGAATTGTGGACAGACACATATTTTAAAAAAGACAACTGGCAAACAATTAACAAAAATGAAAAGGAAATAACTAAAGAAGAATTAGAAATCAGCCTGAAAGAAACAAGAAACAGAAAATCACCTGGAGAAGATAAGCTAGGTTCAGAACTATATAAATATGCAGGAACAAGATTCAAAGAAAGACTCTTATTATTTTTAAATAAAATTTATTCAACTGGTATCCCTCCAATAGAATGGAAAAAAGCAATTGTGATTCCTATCTTTAAAAAAGGTAATAGAGATGACCCTAAAAACTATAGAGGTATCAGTATAATAAATTCCTGATACAAAATATATAGCAGAATCTTAAATAGCAAACTAATGGAATATTCTGAAAACTTTATTTTAGAAGTACAGAATGGATTTAGAAAAGGACGATCATGTATAGACCCGGCCTTTTGCCTAAAATTAATAATAGAGAAAAGAAGAGAACACAATTTAGAAACATTTATTGGAATTGGAACACAATTTAGAAACAATATATTGCATTTATTGATTTTGAAAAAGCATTTGACAAAGTTAAAAGAAACATATTATTTAACATATTAAAAGAAAGACAAATACCAAATAATATCCTAAAAGCTATCACAAGTATATATGAAAATAATCAAATACAAATAAGATTAAATCACAAGCTATCATATACGAGAGAGATAAACCAAGGGGTCCAACAGGGATGTCCCCTCTCAGCAACTCTTTTTAATATCTACTTAAATGAAATAATAATAAAATGGAATAAAAAGTTACATAAAGGAATTAAACTTTCTCCTACAGTGAATTTAAACATTCTCCTTTTTGCCGACGACCAAATAATAATTACAAATTCTGAAGATAAATTACAGAAAGCTATTTTAGATCTAAATGAAATATCCAAAGATTATGGTATGATAATATCAACAGAAAAATCAAAAATTCTGGCCTTTAAAGGACAAGATCCAGCAAGAACTAAATAGTAATAGATAACAAGATCTTAGAACAGGTGAATTCATTTAACTACCTAGGATGTACGATCACATATGAAAATGAAAAAGATATAAACGTAAAAATTGCCAAATATTTAAAAATAACAGGTGTAATTAACTCTATATTTAAACCAAACCTAGTTCAAAAACAAACTAGGCTAAAAGTATACAATACATTAGCCTTACCGGTCTTAACGTATGGAAGCGAAATCTGGACAATAAAACAAAAAGACAAACAAAGATTAACAACAACAGAAATGAAGTTTATGAGAAAAACTGCAACGTATACAATATTTGATCACAAAAGAAATTATGAAAGAATTAAACCAAGAACCAGTAATAGAAAAAATTAAAACATATAAACTAAATGGATAGAACACATTCAAAGAATGAAAACATAAAGATTACCAAAACAAGCCTTAAAATACAAGCCATTAGAAAAACGAAAACCAGGACGTCCTCTTAAACGATTCAACAATGAATTCTAAGGCAGGAACAGGCCATCCTAGGCCTAAATCCTTCATATGCATAATGATGATGAATTTATATTCTTATTTTTATCCTTTATACAAGAATACTTGTGAAGTAACTTTGTGACAAACTGCATATGAAAGGATATCACTTCACATCAGATATGCCTGAGTAATAAATAAAGACAAGTGTATTAATTACATCATCATCACCAAATTCCTGACATGTACTCTCAAGGGGTGTACAGGATATGATAGTACTACATGAAAAATTTACATCATTACTAACTTCCTATCTACAATTTTCCTCCAAATCAGTCTGTTGCTTGTCAAGACTCCAACAACAGATCTTATATTTCTATCGTCTAAGGCTATTTGTACCATATCAATCCACCTATATCTTGGTCTTCCTCTGGGTCGTTTTCCTGCCAACCTGGCAGAGAACACTTGTTTTGCTAATCATTCTTCGCCCATTCTGTTTAAGTGACCATACCACCTGAGATTAGTTCTGCTAACGCATTCCTAGATGCTGACAATGTCAAGTTCTTTCCTAATATCCTCATTTTTAATATGATATTGCCATTGATGCTATCTGTTCACGCCTCTAATCTTTCTCAGGACTCTCATATCTGTGGTCTCTAGTCTTTGGTCAAGCGTTTGACTTTTGACCCAGCTCTCAGATCCATAAGTTAAAACTGGTTTGAACACTGTCTTGTATACGGCTAATTTAGTGTTCCGACTAATTTCTCTCTTATTCCATATGAATTTATTCAGTTGACTTCCCATCATACCAGCTTTGCTGATTCTGTTGTCTATTTCTATATTTAATTTACCATCTTCAGTAAAAATCGTTCCTAAATAGCTGAAATGTTTTACTTGTTCCACAGGTTCTCCATTCACAACACAGTTGACATTTTCAGTGATTCTACCTATTTTCATTGTCATTGTCTTTTTATTGCTGACCTTCATACCATATCTATTACAACAGTTATTCAATTTAGTCAGGGAATCTTGCAAACTTGTAGTGGATTTATTTAGAAGTATAACATCGTCCACATAAAACAAAGAGCAGACATTAACATCTCCAATTCTGATATCATTTTTATTACCACTTTCCTTCATAATGTGATCCATATAGATAAGGAATAACAGAGGGGATAATGTACATCCTTGTCTCAAGACTAAATAGTGATCGCTTCCAATTTCAAATCCTCTGTACACTCTGGTGTCCTGCACCAGGGAGAAAACATCACTATCAACAATAACATAGTCAATGAGACTTTTCTTATTCCTTGCCTCTTCTCTCCATGTGAATTTGTGCACATTTTTATGTTGGAACATAAAATTATTTTATGTTCCAACATAAAATAATTTTTATTTTATTTTATATATATAAAATAAGTTTAATTTTATGTTCCAACATAATTTTATGTTGGAACATAAAATTATGATGGGTTATTACTAACACCATCATAATTGGTTGGTGTTAGTAATAACCCATCCATGTCCTGAGCAGAAATCCAACAAGTATTTGCCATTATTATTAGCTTTGCTCTTTTCTCCAAATTTTCGCAAAATATTTTTGTATGTCTGACAGTCATTTCCTACTCTGCTATTTAAATCCCTAACAAGGACCAACTTTTCCTTTTTCATTGTGTCAGTTGCTTTTTCTAAAGCATCAAAAAATTCCTCCACTTCTACCTTAGTAGAACCTTCTGTGGGACCATAGGCACAAATAAGTCTCATTGTCCAATTCCCCATTCTGATATTTGCCCACATCACTGCTTGAGACTGCCTGCCATTCAAGAAGATTAGCATCGTATTTTGTGTTAAATACTATGGCGACTCCTTCTTTTCCTTGATTGTCATTGCCTGAATATAACATTTTGTATTTATTGCTTATAAAGATCTCACCAGTTTTTGTCTTTTTTGTTTCAGTCACTCCTGTTATGTCGTTCTGGTACTTATCTAATTCCTCAGCTAGCTCCATTTCTTTGCCATTCAGGCTTCTTATGTTGATAGTACCGATCTTTAACTCTGGTGATGTTGAGTTGGGGCATGCTTTCAGATTTGTTCCAGTAGCTGACTTTTCACTGTTCGCCCTGGTTTCCTGGCGAAAACAACAGGGGCCTTGTTTAACCGGACGACGCCCCAGCCAGCATGAAATTTTGTCATGTTGTACCGTCACTTTGTATATTGGTTTAAGCCAATAAGAATACAATTTGACAGGCTAAATCCCAAATTGCCAGCACATCCTCTTTCATTCAGTATCCAGGTGCACCCAACAGGGTG
The DNA here is from genome assembly GCF_054136105.1 of Typopeltis vanoorti. NCBI lineage: Eukaryota > Metazoa > Arthropoda > Arachnida > Uropygi > Thelyphonidae > Typopeltis > Typopeltis vanoorti. The sequence continues at coordinate 48,742,227 of NC_143572.1, read as the reverse complement.
CACCACGAGAAGGTGAGGAATGGGGCATTAGGTCAGAAGCCCTGGTCGGTTCTCTGCATTCCTTTAAAGGCTATGTGGAGGTCTCCTCTCAGTTTTACAGCTTTGACCCTTAAGCATCCCATGTATAAATTACATATAATTTAATTTTATCCCACAAATGATCTTACTTCTAAGGCCACATTATGAAAGAACTCTCTGGTATTTTTCTTGGCCTCATTGTTGCTTATTTTCACTATCCTTACCAAGTGAGTTGTATTCATGCCCCATTCTCTTATCCCTTATACAACAAATTATTACTACTCATTTAATGCCTGCATAATGCCTTCTTCATCCAACTGCATGCACTCAATCTCTAATCTTTTCATTCCAGAAACTTCCCTTTCATCCCAGGCATTGCTCTCTTTTCCAGACACACACATTGTATGGCTGGAAACTTTATTCTCATCTGTCTCCCTGCCAATCCAGACTCCCCATGTTTTCCTGTCCATTTTGCATGTGTATTCTCTCTCTCTCTCTCTCACACACACACTTTTTGTTCTCCTTTCTGCCCACTATAACATTCTTTCACTCAAAACTACCTTTCACCTTTTTTACAGTGTTTAGTCTTCATTCCCTACTCTCATTCAAAGAAACAGCATAATCAATTAAAATGTTACACTTCCTGCATACTAACTCATTTCTCTTGGTCAGTCTTTCCACATATATATTCCAAAGTCCACATGCATATATATTACACTCTAGGCAACATATCATCAACTCTAAAAAAGTAGATATTGATTGTTTTCCAATTCCAAAGTAAATTTGATTTTGTTATGAAGCGAGTTGATTTTATTTAAAAACACACATAAAATCAACTCGCTTCATAACAAAATCAACTTTACTTTGGAATTGGAAAACAATCAACAACTACCTTTTTTAGACATTCTGGTCAAAAGACAAGAGAATGATAATTTTAAACATATCATCAACTCATTACAATGCATAAAGAACATATACAAATTATTATTATTATTATTATTAACAGACCTTCATGGAGTCAAGAGACTCATCGTGGGAGGTCCCACCCTCACATGCACAGCTCATCGTACTTCATAATAAACAGTCTAAAACTCAACTGAACATACCATATCAAACTCAAATATTACAGAAGTAATTAAGAGGGAGATGTTAAATCGCGTTTTATTTTATAGCTGGGTACGAAACTTGGGTCGAAAAACTCAGTTTCGTACCCGGCTATAAAATAAAACGGGATTTAACATCTCTCTCTTAATTAAAAAATTCGCCGGTAAAATAGCCTTTTGGCTTATTATCTTTGTAATTACAGAAGTAAATTCATCTTTTCACAAATCTACAGAATATCACCATGGATTAAACAAAAATTCTCTCATAGAGTAGCATGACTGACATGGCTTGCCTTTGGAGGTGGCAAGAATGAATGCATTCAAGAAAAGATATGACAGGAGGTATGTGTGATCATGTAACCTCCTTTGATGAGTCCTCCTTGTCTCTTGTAATTGCAAAACTAATGAAGATTTTTCATATAGTGATCAGTTTTATTTATAGTTGTAATTTGATCTTGATGGAAATCCCATAAACTGCTAATCATTTTGACAGCCATTTGTTACTGCAGGCATGAAGGATTATCATCTGCAGTCTTGCTGAGTTCATTTTATTATATTATTATTATTATTATATGTGCACCTCCATGGTGTCCGAAGACTCATCGCAAGAGACCCAGTCTATCCCCCCCCCACACACACACAATCTATCATACCTCTCCTTGAACCCATTAACAGACAGAACACTCACAACTGACTCTGGCAACCCATTCCACTCATTCACAACTCTCTAGGCAAAAAAAAAAAAAAAAAAAAAAAATCGTGTCCTCACACCCCTACTAATCACACCTTTATTCAACTTCCAGGGATGACCTCTTTTTCTGGTTGCTCTAGCCAAGTCCTGAAACATTTCCCCTGCATCTATCTTATAAAACCCTTTAAGCAACTTAAATGTTTCTATCCTCATAGGGAACATTCCACAGGCTACTTACCATCTTGGTCACTACCCTCTGAATCCTCTTCACCGCTTCCTCATCCCCAAGAAACCCAGAGACCAGACTAGTGAGCAGTCCAGGCGGGTGTATCAAGGCCTTATAAAAGAGGAATTAAAACTTCCTTATCTCTACTTGTTAATGTGTTCTTCACTAGCCAAGTAATCTTATGGACTACCATAGCAACATGTCCTCTTAACTTTAACTCTCTGTCTATCACCACCCATAAATCTCTAGCTTCATCTATTTCCTGGAGTACAGTGCCATCAATGTGATACATGGCTTGTAATCTTTTTATCCCAAAATGCATAACTTTACATTTCTCGACATTAAACGGACACCCATTAACTTTTTTCCATACTGACAGCCTATTTAAATCATCCTGCAAGCTCTCCACATTTTTGATTAACTATTACTCTACCTAATTTCACATCATCTGCAAATAACTGAATATTTCCTTTCAGTTTATTTCCTATATTATTTATATACAAATTAAACAGCAACGGTCCCAGCACTGAACCTTGTGGCACACTTCTAGTCACCTGTTTTTGCCTTAATTCTGCTTCTCCATATATTACTTTTTGATATCTGTCCAGCAGCCACCCTCTTATCCACTTGAGCAGTGTCATGTCCATCCCCATTTGTTCTAATTTGTGTAACAGATTTCCATGTGGTTCTGTCAAATGCCTTTGCAAAATCATCATGTAGCCAATTCCTTTATCTGACTCAACTGGTACTCTATTATAAAAGTTAGTAAATTACTAAGGCATGACCGACCCTTCACAATGCCATGTGAAGTAAAATATGATACTCATAGAGTATCATATTTTTATCTTCCCATTCTTGAATTCTCTTTTTTACCAATATTTCTAGTACTTTTACCACCATGTCTGAGATACTGATTGGTCTATAATTTGCTACAGCAGCCTTAGAACCTCCCTTATGCAAAGGAATTATTTTGCCCTCTTTCCACTCCCTTGAAACACTACCAGAGCTGAGACAAATTAAAGAGCCTAATCAAAGGCATTGCCAGTTCCCTTGCACATTCTTGCAAAACCCTAGCTGATATTCCATCTAACCCAACAGCTGTATTTACACTGAGATGCTGCAATATCCCAAGAACCTCCTGTTCATCCACCTCTGTTCCCACATTAGTATCTGTCACATAGGTGAAAACAGTAACCTCACTAGGATGATATACCCTTTCAAAGTGGTCACTCAGTAACTCAACTTTTTATCTGCTTCTGTCTCCTTATGACCATCATTGCTCATTAAGGTTATTCTTCCATAGTCAATCTTCCTCTTACTTGCCACATAACAAAAGAACTCTTTGGGATTTCTTTTGACCTGCTTGGCTAAATTCTTCTCATAATCTGATTTTGCCTTCCTTGCCATGTTTGTTTTTTCACTACCAGCCTCACTTGCTTTCATGCTGTGCTGTCAGTCATGGTCTCCTTTCTGCCCACTGAACTGCCTTCTGCCTTGATTTTATTCAACTGAAGATTGAACATGACATTCTTCTGGTTCATATTAATAGAAAAGATGCTTGAGATAAATCAATTATTCACTGTAGCAGAAAAAAATTAATTATATACAAACTGGAACTTTGCTTGGCTTTTCAGAGCCACATGAAATGTGAATTCATACTGCAAGCTGCTGAGAGTAGAGTAACAGAAAATTGGAGCTTAAAACTGAACAGTTCAGAATAATACATTCACATTGAGACTCACAGAAGTGAGTTAACATTCTGAGAATGGATCACACTCAACCATATATGGAAATCTGAATATTGTTCTGAGATAAACTATTACATTTTTTCCAGTTGTTTAATGAAAAAGTTATCTCAATGCTTCTTTAAGACATATGACAGCATTCAAATTTGTTGCAAGACACAAAAAAGAATACTAGATGCTTGTCTGACCTTTTTACGTTGGTCTGTGGTACTGTGGAAAGTGTTTCTGATTTTTCTCTCTTCCTCTTTTTTATATCCATATTTGTATGGATATAATTTTTTATAATAAATATATTTTTATGGATATAAAAATTTTATATCCATAAGTGTAAATAAATTCTTTGTTCCCACTAAAACCTGTTAGCTACTCATGAGAAAGTGGCTGGAATGAATGAAATATGTTGAAAATATATGCTCCTGATAGAACTCAGCTCAGTTAGAATGATCTGGATTTATATCCCATCTAAGATGCAAAATAACTCTATAAGGGTTTTTTTTCTGACACTCTGTTAGCATTACTGTTATACAGAATAAGGATTTTCATCTTGCAAAGCAGGCAGGCCAGCCAGAATTACACTTCATTAACAATCATAATATACTGGCCTCATAGCCTTAGTTTCTTCTTCTTTTCTTATTCCTTCCCTCCTCTTTTACCTTGTGGTGTCAAGGATTTTTTTACATTTAACTGCTACCATATCAAGGATAAGGTGGTTAGCCCTATGCCTCCCAGTATTTCCTATGTCTATAGATGTGTGTGTTCACAGGCCAGTTTGCTGTTCTGGTGGATGATAAACCTGAGTTTTCAGGTGATAAAATCCCCACCTCCATATGAGACCGGCTAACTCACGTTTAGTCAGAAGAAATCAGATAAAGATTTCTCACATCACTGAATCAAATCAGGTCTTTCCGACCAAATGGCTTCGTCTATACTGACTGAGCTATGGAGGCTCTAGCCTTAGTTTCTTAAACTGTAATTCCAAATGACAACTTGTTGTTTTGTCTGTTATTTATGTATATGGTCTTCTGTAAAGAACTCCCCTCACTCACACACACACACACACACAATAAACAGGCTTAAAGCTAGAGGCAAAGTCAGGAGAGGAGTGATAATGTCCTGTCTAATGTTTCCAAAAGATTCTCATATAACCATCATTGAGAATTGCTGCACTATTTTGTTACTGTCATACTAAAGAAGAAGATTTGCTATCCCATATAGTACTCTGTGGATATATATATATATATATATATATATCATCATCATCATCAAATTCCTGCCATGTACCCTCAAGTGGGTGTACAGGATATGATAGTACTACATGAAAAAAATTACATCATTCTTAATTTCCTATCTACAATTTTCCTCCAAATCAGTCTGTTACTTGACAAGACTCCAACATTAACAGATCTTATATTTCTATCGTCTAAGGCACTTTATGCTGTATCGATCCACCTATATCTTGGTCTTCCTCGTTTTGCTGCCAACCTGGCAGTGAACACTTGTTTTGCTAATCATTCTTCGTCCATTCTGTTTAAGTGACCATACCACCTGAGATTAGCTCTGCTAACGCATTCCTGGATGCTGACAATGTCAAGTTCTTTCCTAATATCCTCGTTTTTAATATGATATTGCCATTGATGCCATCTGTTCACGCCTCTAATCTTTCTCAGGACTCTCATATCTGTGGTCTCTAGTCTTTGGTCAAGTGTTTTACTTCTGACCCAGCTCTCAAATCCATAAGTTAAAACTGGTTTGAACACTGTCTTGAATACAGCTGATTTAGTGTTCCGACTAATTGCTCTCTTATTCCATATGAATTTATTCAGTTGACTTCCCATCATACCAGCTTTGCTGATTCTGTTGTCTATTTCTATATTTAATTTACCATCTTCAGTAAAAATCGTTCCTAAATAGCTGAAATGCTTTACTTGTTCCACAGGTTCTCCATTCACAACACAGTTGACATTTTCAGTGATTCTGCCTATTTTCATTGTCTTTGTCTTTTTATTGCTGACCTTCATACCATATCTATTACAACAGTTATTCAGTTTAGTCACAGAATCTTGCAGACTTGTAACGGATTTATTTACAAGTATAACATCATCTGCGTAAAGCAAAGAGCTGACATTAACATCTCCAATTTTGATATCATGTTTAATACCACTTTCCTTCATAATGTGATCCATATAGATAATGAATAACAGAGGAGATAATGTACATCCTTGTCTCACACCAGATTTAACATTAAACCATCTTCCTGTACTTCCTTCAATTCTAACTGCTGACTTACAACTCAAATAAAGACTAAGTATTGCTTGATATAATGCCCCATTGACACCATATAACTGCAGCGTATTGAATAGCTTCTCTCTTGGCACCTTGTCATATGCCTTTTCCAAATCGACAAAACTTAAATACAGATCTTTGTTATATTCCCATGCTTTCTCGACTATTTGTCGTAAAGTGAAGATCTGATCCTGACAGCCTCTGTTTGGCCTGAATCCAGCTTGTTCTTCACCAATCTTTCCTTCCACAATTCTTCTCAACCGTTTCTCAAGTATACTTGCATAGATCTTGCCAGAAACACTCAGTAGGGAAATACCTCTGTAATTCTCACATTCAGTTTTATTTCCCTTTTTATATATGGGTACTATGAGAGCTCTACTCCAATCATCGGGAATTCGTCCCTCTGTCCAGGCTTTCTGAACTATGCAGTGCAGCCACTGTAAGACTCTTATACCACCATACTTCAGCATTTCTGGTCGAATATCATCTACTCCTGCTGCCTTTCCACATTTCAAGCCTTTGATGGCTTTTTCTACTTCAAGTATGGATATGTATTCCTGACTGTATGCCTGGTCAGTATTTTTTACCACTGTGCTGTCATCACTGCTTGTTTTATTTAGCAGTTTTTCAAAGGTAATTACTCCATACTTCAAGGATATCTTTTTCTCCCGTTTTCATGTCACCTTTATCATCTCTAACTCCTTTTACAGCACTCTTTCCTCCATTCCTAAGCTTCTTCCTCCAGAATATTTTGCCACCTTCTTGATATTTATTTTCTATATTCTTGCCAAAGGCCTCCCATGACTTTTGTTTAGATAGTTTTACACAGTGTTTAGCATTCTTGCATTTGTCTCTATATTCTCTAAGAGCACAAGCTGACCTATTTGACAGGAACTTTTGATATGCTTTCTTCTTTTCCTTCACTGCATCTATAACTTCCTGTGTCCACCAGGGAGTTGTGATTTTTTTATCCTTACAGACAACCTCACCACATGCCTCTCTGGCAGAATCAATCAATGTTTTCTTCAGAGTTTGCCACTGAATCTCCAAGGTTTGATTCCTGTTCTCAAACTCTTTCATTTTTTCTTCAATAATCTTTGTGTATTTTAGTCTACAGTTCACATCTGAGAGCTGCTCAACTTTTATTCGTTTTAAAACTTTCTTACATTCTTTTCAATGTGAAATTCAATTTTATCCTGCTCATGACTAAATAGTGATCACTTCCAATTTCAAATCCTCTGTACACTCTGGTGTCCTGCACCAGGGAGAAAACATCACTATCAACATTAACATAGTCAATGAGACTTTTCTTATTCCTATCCACTTCTCTCCATATGAATTTGTGTACATTTTTATGTTGGAACATGGTGTTAGTAATAACCAGTCCATGTCCTGAGCAGAAATCCAACAAATATTTGCCATTATTATTAGCTTTGCTGTTTTCTCCAAATTTTCCCAAAATATTTTTGTATGTCTCACAATCATTTCCTACTCTGCTATTTAGATCTCCAACAAGACCAACTTTTCCTTTTTCATTGTGTCAGTTGCTTTTTCTAAAGCATCAAAAAATTCCTCCACTTCTACCTTAGTAGAACCTTCTGTGGGACCATAGGCACAAATAAGTCTCATTGTCCAGTTCCCCATTCTCATATTTGCTCACATTACTCTATTTGAGACTGACTGCCATTCAAGAAGATTAGCCTCGTATTTTGTGTTGAATACTATGGCTACTCCTTCTTTTCCTTGATTGTCATTGCCTGAATATAACATTTTGTATTTATTGCTCAGAAAGATCTCACCAGTTTTGGTCTTTTTTGTTTCAGTCACCCCTATTATATCAATCTGGTACTTATGTAATTCCTCATCTAGCGCCATTTCTTTGCCATTCAGGCTTCTTACGTTGATAGTACCGATCTTTAACTCTGGTGATGTTGAGTTGGGGTTTGTTTTCAGATTTGTTCCAGTAGCTGACTTTTCGCTGTTCGCCCTGGTTCCCTGGCGAAAACAACGGGGGCCTTGTTTAACCGGACGACGCCCCAGCTGGCATGAAATTTTGTCATGTTGTACCATCATTTTTTATTTTGGTTTAACCAATAAGAATACAATTTGGTCGGCTAAATCCCAAATTGCCAGCCCATCTTCGTTCGTTCATTATCCAAGTAGATACCCAACAGGGTGCACCACGAGAAGGTGAGGATTGGACATTAGGTCAGAAGCCCTGGTCAGTTCTCTGCATTCCTTTAAAGGCTATGTGGAGGTCTCCTCTCAGTTATACAGCTTTGACCCTTAAGCAATTTCTTCATTGCAACCTTAATGATGAAAATGGGGAAAAAGGGAGGCCAACCCTATTTCATATGGATTCCCTCCTCTTATGTTTCATGCTGGAAGCAATGGGGAAAAATAACTGGACTTTGTCTCTAGAATTCAAACTTTTTTTTTTTTTTTTTGCTACTTTAAACTTTCATTGAGCAAAGTGGTGGTATTACACCAGCTTGCTAACAGGCCCATCATCATGAAGGTGTATAGGCTAAACAGACTTCACATTGTAGTGGCCAGAACATCATTTCCATCAGTATTTTCTGAGGTTTAGCCCTACACATTGCAATTCATGCAACCTGTCTTGGCTATCCAAGAAGAATATCTTCAGTTTATTATTTTTAAAGATAAATCCTTAAAACAGAGATTGATGATGGAATGGATACCATCATTTACCCAAGGTTAAAAAATAATAGTAGTAAATCAAGTCCATTCTCCTTCTCCTGGAAAGATGATGTCTACGTCTTTTGGGATAATCAAAAAAGTGTTGTTTGAGAGTTTATGGAATGGTATTATGATTGGGATGTGTTACCAACATCCTTTCTCCCTACACCTATGAATATCCATTATCTACACCATTCTTTCCTTTTCTCATTCATTAAAAAAAATAAAAAGTATAAATCTGAACATCATAACAGTAATATGAAGCCATCAGGATAGCATTGTTGTGTTGTTCAGTAATTGTTCTGTTCAGATTTACAGACTTGCTTTTTAAAAATGAGTGAGAAAAGAATAGAATGAATTGTTCCTTTGAATTATCTTCTCTCACAGTTGGTCATTTGCATTTGGTGAATAATGTTGAAGAAAGTATTATGTGATTACAGTGAAATATTTATTACATTGATGCTTACTTAATTTTTGATGTTTTTTAAAGTGTATTATTTTTAATTATCATTTTGATAATTTAAAACAATAAAGCTTAATATTATTTTTTGGTTGTTGACGAACACATCTGTTAAGCATAACATGTAATCTCATGAAAAGCTATCTTTGAAATTGACTATTCAGAAATAATATCAAAACAGTATTTTTTGCATGTTTTAAAATTTTGTTTCTTATTTTGTTTCAGGTCAGCTATCTGCACAGAGATGTATCTTGGAAATCCTCAAATACAAAAACAAGTACAGTCAGTCTGTGGATGTCTATGTAGAAGAGGCATTAATAAGGAGAGAACTAGCAGACAACTTTTGTTTTTATAATGATAAATATGACAAAATAGAAGGTGTGTGTTTTGTGGGGGGGGGGGATTTTTGAAGTGTTTCATATAATAAATATACTTCTGTTTTTGATTTTATTATTTTATGATGCAGGAGCTGCTGACTGGGCAAAAAAGACACTCAGAGACCACATGAAAGATAAGAGGGAATATCTTTATACTCATGATCAGTTAGAAAATGGAGATACCCATGATCCTTTGTGGAATGCAGCTCAGGTAAAATGCTTATTTGAATTTGGTTGCACTTGTTTTTGCAACTTTTTTTTTTTTTAATACACAATGATGGTGCACAAGAGAATGGCAACCAAGATGTCATTGTTCAGAGAATTCAGTTTGAGGAATTTTGTGAGATACAGTGTATGTGTTCAATGTATTTGCTTTTGAAAGTGAGTGGTTTGTGTGTGGTAAGCAAAACCATAAGTGGATGTCAGAAGCATTCATGTCAAAAGCAAAAATATCAATAGTCGTGTGGTGAACGTTTATGTCTAAATTCTCACCAAAGTTTATGGAATCGGGTATAGTCAGTTCTCACTAAAGTCCCAACAGATGACCCATAGATACAATAGCATATGAAAGAAAATTCATTAAAGCAAACTATCCACTATAACAAATTATTTTTGCAGTCCCAATGAATTTGCTATAAGAGTCATCTCTGGTCCAAATTAATGAGCAAGTGAAGAAATAATTGTGTGTGTGTGTGTGTGTGTGCGCGCGTGCGTGCGTACGCTGAAGCTGTTTGTTTGCTACAATAAACCTTCTGTCTCTTCGCTGCATGGTGTAAGGACCCTTATTTTTGTTAACATTAAATATTCCTCTGATCTTCTTCTATCTGTAGTGTTGTTTTATTCAAATTCTCTTGAAGGGATACTACAAAAAGAATTGTTCTCTTTAACATTCTCTAACTTTGCATTATCAGAAAACAACTGTAACTGAATTTCCCTTTAATCCACTTGCTATATCATTATGCATACTAAACAAAAGTGACATTAATAATTATCAAACATTTCTTTGTTTTACCAAGCTCCAGATGGTTAAGGAAGGAAAAATGCATGGATTTTTGAGGATGTATTGGGCTAAAAAAATTCTGGAATGGACCAAAACTCCAGAAGAAGCCTTAGCTGTTTCCATCTACTTGAATGACAAATACGAACTTGATGGAAGAGATCCATGTGGTTATGTTGGTAAGTAAAGTATATGCATATTGTTATATATCATTCAGCAGTTATTTCAGGTTAAAGTAAGCCTTAGTTATCCACCCATAGTGGGAGAGCAGTTTGTTAGTCAGATAATTAAAAAAAATGTGCCACTTATCCAACGGATGAGTGGCACAATTTTTTCAAGTTGATGAGCTTGATAGATATCACATGTATTATCCTATTTTTGGATTTGAAAAACAATAAAATATATTAATTTTTAAAAATCACAATTTTGCTTATTCATGCAAGAGTAATGTTAGATGACCAGTGGTTAGGTATATTAAGAAAAAAGAAATACACGTGATATGACAAATTGATAATATGTACGAGTTCCATTAATTAATTAATAAAAAGTGCTGTTTATTAATTAGTTACTAGTAGTAAATTTGCGACTTGTTTTTCTTTTATGAAAGAATTATTGTTTTATCATCATCAAATTCCTGACATGTACCCTCAAGGGGTGTACAGGATATGATAGTACTACATGAAAAATTTACACCATTACTAACTTCCTATCTACAATTTTCCTCCAAATCAGTCTATTACTTATCAAGACTCCAAGATTATCATTATCTAGATCTTATATTTCTATCGTCTAAGGCATATTGTACCGTATCAATCCACCTATATCTTGGTCTTCCTCTGGGTCGTTTTCCTGCCAACCTGGCAGAGAACACTTGTTTTGCTAATCTTTCCTCGCCCATTCTGTTTAAGTGACCATACCACCTGAGATTAGCTCTGCTAATGCAGATGCCGACAATGTCAAGTTCTTTCCTAATATCCTCGTTTTTAATATTATATATTGCCATTGATGCCATTTGTTCATGCCTCTAATCTTTCTCAGGACTCTCATATCTGCGGTCTCTAGTCTTTGGTCAAGTGTTTTACTTCTGACCCAGTTCTCAAATCCATAAGTTAAAACTGGTTTGAACACTGTCTTGTATACAGCTAATTTAGTGTTCTGACTAATTTTTCTCTTATTCCATATGAATTTATTCAATTGACTTCCTACCATTTCAGCTTTGTTGATTCTGTTGTCTATTTCCATATTTAATTTACCATCTTCAGTAAAAATTGTGCCTAAGTAGCTGAAATGTTTTACTTGTTCCACAGGTTCCTTGTTCACAACACAGTTGACATTTTCAACAATTCTACCTATTTCCATTGTCTTTATCTTTTTAATGCTGACCTTCATACCATATCTATTACAACAGTTATTCAATTTAGTCAGGGAATCTTGCAAACTTGTAGTGGATTTATTTAGAAGTATAACATCGTCCTCATAAAGCAAAGCGCTGACATTAACATCTCCAATTCTGATATCATTTTTAATACCACTTTCCTTCATAATGTGATCCATACAGATAAGGAATAACTAGGGGATAATGTACATCCTTGTCTCACACCAGATTTAACATTAAACCATCTTCCTGTACTTCCTTCAATTCTAACTGCTGACTTACAACTCAAATACAAACTAAGTATTGCTTGATATAATGCCCCATTGACACCATATAACTGCAGCGTATTGAATAGCTTCTCTCTTGGCACCTTGTCATATGCCTTTTCCAAATCGACAAAACTTAAATACAGATCTTTGTTATATTCCCATGCTTTCTCGAATATTTGTCGTAAAGTGAAGATCTGATCCTGACAGCCTCTGTTTGGCCTGAATCCAGCTTGTTCTTCACCAATCTTTCCTTCCACAATTCTTCTCAACCGTTTCTCAAGTATACTTGCATAGATCTTGCCAGAAACACTCAGTAGGGAAATACCTCTGTAATTCTCACAGTTTTATTTCCCTTTTTATATATGGGTACTATGAGAGCTCTACTCCAATCATCGGGAATTCGTCCCTCTGTCCAGGCTTTCTGAACTATGCAGTGCAGCCACTGTAAGACTCTTATACCACCATACTCAGCATTTCTGGTCGAATATCATCTACTCCTGCTGCCTTTCCACATTTCAAGCCTATGATGGCTTTTTCTACTTCAAGTATGGATATGTATTCCTGACTGCATGCCTGGTCAGTATTTTTTACCACTGTGCTGTCATCACTGCTTGTTTCATTTAGCAGTTTTTCAAAGGTAATTACTTCATACTTAAAGGATATCATTTTCTTCCATTTTCATGTCACCTTTATCATCTCTAGCTCTTTTATGGCACTCTTTCCTCCATTTTTAAGCTTCTTCAACAACCCCCAGAATATCTTACCACCTTCTTGATATTTATTTTCTATGTTCTTGCCAAAGTTCTCCCATGACTTTTGTTTAGCTAGTTTTACACAGTGTTTAGCTTTCTTACATTTGTCTCTGTATTCTCTAACAGTAAAGCTGACTTATTTGCCAGGAACTTTTGAGATGCTTTCTTCTTTTCCTTCACTGTGTCTTTAACTTCCTGTATCCACCATGGAGTCCTGATTTTTCTATCTTTGCAGACAACCTCACCACATGCCTCTCTGGCTGAATCAGTCAGGGTTTTCTTCAAGGCTTGCCACTGAATCGCCAAGGTTTGGTTCCTGTTCTCAAACGCTTTCATTTTTTCTTCAATAATCTTTGTGTATTTTAGTCTACAGTTCACATCTGAGAGCTGCTCAACTTTTATTCGCTTTAAAACTTTCTTACATGTTATTCTTTTCAATATGAAATTCAATTTTATCCTGCTCAAGACTAAATAGTGATCACTTCCAATTTCAAATCCTCTGTACACTCTGGTGTCCTGCACCAGGGAGAAAACATCAATGTCAACAATAACATAGTCAATGAGACTTTTCTTATTCCTTGCCTCTTCTCTCCATGTGAATTTGTGCACATTTTTATGTTGGAACATGGTTGGTGTTAGTAATAACCCGTCCATGTCCTGAGCAGAAATCCAACGGTATTTGCTGTTATTATTAGCTTTGCTCTTTTCTCCAAATTTTCCCAAAATATTTTTGTATGTCTGACAATCATTTCCTATTCTACTATTCAGGTCCCCATCAAGGACCAACTTTTCCTTTTTCATTGTGTCAGTTGCTTTTTCTAAAGCATCAAAAAATTCCTCCACTTCTACGTTAGTAGAACCTTCTGTGGGACCATAGGCACAAATAAGTCTCATTGTCCTGTTCCCCATTCTCATATTTTTCCATATCACTCTACTTGAGACAGTGTGCTATTCAAGAAGATTAGCTTCGTATTTTGTGTTGAATACTATGGCTACTCCTTCTTTTCCTTGATTGTCATTGCCTGAATATAACTTTTTGTATTTATTGCTCAGAAAGATCTCACCAAATTATTGTTTTATAAGTTCTTTATATCCTGAATTGGAAAATAACTGAGATTTTTAAAATGTTTTGAGAAGATGCATCATGAAATACACTTAGATAATATATTTTTTAATACATATTATTTTAAAAAACAACATTCTTTGCCATTGATTTTCCTTTAGAAATATGCAGTCTCTCTCTCTCTCTCTGTAATCCAGTCATATCTGATAGCATATCAGTTTCCTTTTCCTTCCTTGTGTAGAGACTTAAGTGCTGTGAGGACATGATGTTGGAGGCTTAATGCATTGTATACAGCACTCAGAAAGGATTAAAACAGAACTTAATACTTCCTATATTTCGTCTCAGTCACTGAGACATCTTCAGTGATTACAAAAGAACTAATGTAACATAAACACAGATACCACACAATACTAACCACGACCACTTGGGTGAAGCTAAAGTCCTATCTGGGTGAGGCACCCTCTAAGGGCGGTTGTAGGTGGCCTGGAATGTAAGGTGGGATCTCTGGTGATAAGTGTTTCCCAAATCTTAGGAAGCTTAATGCAACCATATTTATTAAGATTTGGTGGTTTTTTCCCATGATATCCTGTGGGTTGTATCCAAGACATGGTCAGCCAGGCCCGACTGACCATAGTCGTGGTTGCAGATGTATGACTTGTGGTCCTCCAGGCGGATGGTTGCTGATCTAGCTCTCTGTCCAAAGTACACCAGCTTACAGGAACAGGGTACTTTATAAACTCTGCACTGAGAGAGGCAGGAGCTGATCTTTTGTAGACTGGATAAGGGTAGCAAGTTTGGGGTGGGACTTGAATGCTGGGTGTAGGTTGTACTTTTTTAAAATCTTGGCTATTTTTTCTGATGTGCCACAAATGTAGGGTATGGTGATGGCATTTCTGAACTCTTTCTGAAGAGAAGACCGGGGTAATGGGAGAGGAACTGATTATTTTTTCAATACTGTGATCACTGTAGCCATTGGAGAGGAAAGTGTTGTGTATGTGGTCAAGCTCAGTTGTAAGGGTGGTTCCACTGGAACAAAGATTGTTAGCTCTCTTGGTAAGAGTTTTAATGCCATATTGTTGAGCAGGGTGGTTGTGGGAGAGTTTGTGAATGTATCTGCCTGTGTGCATAGGTTTTCTATATACAGTGAAGGACCGTGTAACTTTAGGATGGTATGTAACTGAGATGTCTAGGAAGGGTAAACAATTGTTCTTTTCCTTTTCCGTCGTAAACTGGATTCTTGGATGTAGGCTGTTGAGGTGTCTGACGAAGGAGTCTAATATGTCTTGGCCATGAGGCCAAATAGAGAAAGCATCATCTACATATCTTAGCCAGATAGAAGGTTGTAGCAGGAATATAGCATTGATGGCCCAAGGAGAACAATAAAGAATAATGTATCCAATTTATTCACAAATGTTAAATCAGAATGTTCATGTTCATCAAACAATCATCTTGGAGTTTGGGGCATAATGAATGGTAGTAAGGTCTTTCCTAGATGAAACAATCTCTGTCAAATATACTTATCAGCAAATAGGTCCTTATTTTTTTTCGTTTAATTATCCAATAAATTTAGGAGGAAAGAATATGTCTACAAAAGATGTCTCAACAATTATTAATTATTATTTTTTCGCCCGGGACTATATAACTGGAGCTGCATCATTTTGAATGGTATCTTCCAAGTTTTATTTCTATCCCTTGGGAAGGTCATTGGACCATATGAAGAAGTTCATTGCCCAACTTTGTACTCAATGCACCACCAAAACTAAGCATTTGGCATATAATATGAGATCTGAGGCTGGTGCGATGATTAATTTCATATGCAGTAATCTACCATTTATCCAACCACATTGGGAAGGCAATTTGCCATTCTGAAAACACTGAAGGGCTGGCTAACTGAAGTATAATTACTGCTTGCTATACCAGAGTTATTTTGACATGCAAGAGTTGTTGTTTCGAAGTTCGGATAAATGGCAGATTATTGCAATTCATGGGTAAAGGACTGTTCATGAGAATGTTGATGGATTGCAGTATTTCTGAATTGAATTCCAACCAAATGCTTGATTTTTTAGCATTTAGAATATATATATATATATATATATATAATCCTGTTCACTTATTCGATAAAGAATAAGAGAACTAATTTTTGTACTATGACTACTTTGTTGTTTTTGTAAAAATTATTTGGTTGTCTTACTCTTCCCAAAATAGTGAATTAACACATTTTAACAATGGGGGTGTAAGTATATTTAGGGGAGTTCCTTAATTTGAGGAAGAAGCAATACAACACACGATCCTAAAACTCTATGTCTAATGGAAATATGTTGATGATGTGCTTATTATCTGAAAGTATACTCAGAGCGAGAACGCAAAGATTATGCGTTTCCTAAACAGTCGTCATCCATTCAAGATCTCTGCTTCAATGCATCTAATGTGCAGAAATGCACATTAGAAATAGAAAAAAAACACAATATGAAGACCATTCCTAGACATACCCAACAACCAAAACAATGTTGGAGTATCAACATTAGAGGTTTACCGAAAACAAACCCACATGGGCAGATACATGTAAGTTTTTTCTATCATCCTCGATAAAAAATTGGATATCATTAGAACTTTAAAAAACAGAGCTTTAAATATATTTAAGAATGATAAAATTAAAGCAAAAGAAGAGCTTCAAATCCTATTTTGTCAATTCCTCCAAAGTGATTACTCAAACAAGCTATTGAAGAAACTATTATTTTTTCTGATAAACATCCAATGATAATCCAGAAATCAATTTCAAAGGCACTATCTCCTTACTAAACATTAGCAACATGTCAAGAAAATAACCCAATTACTGAAATCCGTCAATGTTAAAGAGACTTCAAATCAATGAACACTTTAGAAAGCTTTCTATGGTCCTAAAACAATGTTCCACTCTACAAATACCCTGGGGTTTATAAGATTTCTAGTTCCAGCAGAAAGGTGTACATGTGTCAAAATGGGAGAAGTTTTGAAATAAATAAAAAGAACATGTAGGCGACATCAAAAAAAAAAGAGAGGAAAAGAAGCGGGCTCATGGTACACGTATGCACAGAACATCATACTGTAGACTTACAAGCAGCCTTCATGCCATACTAAGAAGAAAATCCTTTTGTCAGAATGTTCAATAAGTCATTAATTAGTGTGTAACATTCAAGGTCTCTGCTACAATGCAATCACATACAAGGTTTACACACATGGAAACTTTGCATGATATGCCTAATGATATACATGACTGTACTATCTTTTCAATATCTTTTAATTTGTAAAATCATAACTGTTTAAAGCATTTGAAATCTGTTTTGTTTGTTTATGATATCTTCCTCAAGATGCTGTCAACCAAAAGTGTCAAAGTAACATTCAGATTAAATTAATAAAAATTCTAAGGGTTTAACCACTTTGATTATTTATGTATTAAAGCTACTTTTTGCCACCTTACTCAAGTAATGCATATACATTTTTCCAGGATGACCTCTCGTTCTTCCCATTTATTACTATAGCAATATTATCCCTTTATCTACTTGAGTGGCTCCCTTGTACCAAATTTGTTTGCCTTAATCATATGATTTCTTTTTCTCTCCGCCTTGCTCTGCACTACAGAGCATAGTATGGAAAATGACTAAAACTATGAAATAGGCAGGGAGATGGAAAATAATCTCAATAGAGAACCTACAGAACAAGTAGAATATTTCAGTTTTTATACACAATTTTTAGTGAAGACGACAAATTAAATTTGGAAATAAATAATAGAATAAGTAAAACAAAATAAGAGAGAGAGATTAAAGATGCCAAGAAGTTATATTCTTGATTTCATCCTTTATCCAAGTGTAAGCAAACAAAGTTTGCACATGAAGTCACTTCATGACTGGACTACTTGTATATAGAGGCTAATGATTTCAAATGAATTGCCATAGTATCCCATAATGCAATGCACATATCCTTGCAGACATGGGTAATGCTCTGCATTATGGGAAAAGCCGCTACCCAGACTGGTTTTGACCTTTATTGAGTTCTCATCATTGAGTGGAGCCAGACCAGAAGTGATACTAAGGTTGAGGTAATGCAGAAGTCATATTTCCATATGCAAGTAGCAAAAAGGTGTCACACCTTATTACTATAATACTTTGGATTAGA
This sequence comes from Typopeltis vanoorti, assembly GCF_054136105.1. NCBI lineage: Eukaryota > Metazoa > Arthropoda > Arachnida > Uropygi > Thelyphonidae > Typopeltis > Typopeltis vanoorti. Next base: position 48,724,016 of record NC_143572.1, on the reverse strand, counting down.
GATATTATTATTAGTATTATAACCCCAAGACCTCATGGAGTCAAAGACTCATCTGGGAGGTCCTTTTATCACACACACACACACACAGCTCATTATACCATGCCTTGAACACATTCAAACTCCTTGCAGACGCCACACTCTCAGGCAACATATTCCAATCATTTACAGCTCTGCATGAGAAAAACCTGCCTCTCACTCCCCTACTCACACCTTCTTTATACAGTTTTCAGGGATGACCTCTGGTTCTCCCCCGATCTCCCACTATTTTCTGTAGAACTTCTCCAGCATTGATCCTATAACAACCCCTTACCAACTTGTTGGTCTCTATCATATCTCCCCCCGTCCTCCTCCTGTCCACCAGCCTCTGCAAATTGCATCTTCTCAATCTTTCCTCATACTCGACATTACAGAGGTCAGAAACTACCTTAGTCAGTCGCCTTTGGACCTTTTCCAACATCTCTTCATCCTTTTGAAAACCAGGTGAACAAATCTGGGCACAATAATCCATGTGTGGTCTAATCAAAGCCTTATATAAAGAATCAAGAATCATCCTATTTCTACACGTCAGTGTCCTCCGCATCATTCCCAGAAGCCTTTGTGTTGTCTTCACAATTTTGGCTATGTGTCCCCTAAATTTCAGATCCTTATCCACTATCACCCCAGATCTCTTATTTCTTCCACCTCCAACAAAATATTCTCACCAAGCATAAATTCTGCATCCCATCTTTGTTTTCTAAATTTTAAAACCTTACATTTTGCAACATTGAACTCACATCCCCATTTCCGTGCCCAATCACTCAATTTATTCAAGTCTTCTTGCAAAGCCACAACATCTTCACTACTCTTCATGGTTCGTCCCAACTTTGCATCATCTGCAAACAACTGAATATCTCCATCCAAATCTTCACCTATATCATTAATATACAATTTAAACAGTAATGGCGCTAAAACAGACCCCTGAGGCATTCCACTAGTGACTTTACTTTTCCTGGATATCGCTCTTCCATACACAACATGTTGATACCTATCAGATAGCCAGTCTCCAATCCAATGCATTAATCAAATATCTAACCGCATCTGCTCTAGTTTGACTATCAATTTATCATAAGGTACTGTATCAAAAGCCTTTGCAAAATCTAAGTATATTACTGTGTATTCATCCTGTCCACTACCTCACATCAATCTGCTTCAGAATCACTGCTATATTCCCTTGCATCTCCACCTTGGAGGTTCATAATTCCTCTGCTACCATCAACAGCACTCTGTTTCTGCTTTGTCTTCAAATACTATATTTAATACTATAATATATGTAACCAAGTGGAAAAACTATCAACATCTATCATAAAATTAGCCAAGCAAATAAGAAAAGGGTGATCATTATGGGCGATTTGAATTATGGCAATATAGACTGGAATGATGAGATATCAACTGGAAGTAAAGAAAATTAGTTTCTTGAGTTTTTGAGGGATAACTACCTCAGACAGTATGTAACAGAGGGCACACGAGGATTGAGGGTCTTGGATTTGGTCATCTCATCAGAGGATGTAATTATAAATGAGGTGTCAAATCATCCACCAATTGGTGAGAGTGACCATGAGGTGATTACCTGGGTGGTACCAGTGTGAGGACCTCTGTGAGAAAAGGGTATATGTGGAACTACAGGGGGGGGGATGATTATGGAGAGCTCAGGAGACATCTTGCAGGTGTAACATGGAATGAGGAGTTAGCTGGAAAAGAGATCAATGCAACTTGGGAGATTTTCAAAAACTAACTGGTAGATGCAATGTCTAAATGTATTCCAAGGATGAGAAAGTTAAATAAGGTAGGTGTGAGATGGATGAATAAAGAGATTAAGCATGCAATAGAAAGGAAGAGGACATTGTGTAGGCAGCATAAGAGAAGTGGAAATAACCAATTCCATGAGGTCTACAAAGACCAGGCAAGGAGGGTTGGTGAGGGTAGCTAAAGAGAGGGATGAACAGCAGTTAGCTAATGAAGCCAAAAAGAATCCTAAAGCGTTCTTCCGATATGTAGTTCATAAAAGAAAGAATGATTATGGAAGGATGACATTGATAGGAGAAAATGGTATAAAGACAGCTGTTGCAGAATGTGTGGTGGTGGTGATACTTAATGAGTAGTTCATAAAGGTCCTTGTGAATGTGACTACATAGAGAGAGATTGAGAGCAGTAGATGAGGGGGAGGAGAGAGACTGACGGTAAGTGAGCAAGAGGTATATGGGGAATTGAGTAAACTAGATGTTAATAAGGCTGTGGGACTTGATAATATATCACCACGTATTCTGAAGGAACGTGCCAGGGAGTTGACACATGCCTTGACATATTTTTTTAATAGGAGTCTTGCACTCGGTCGAGTTCCTGATGAGTGGAAGGAGGGCAAGATTGTGCCACTTCATAAAGGAGGTGATCGAACTCAAGCATCAAATTATAGGCCTATCTGTGTGTCAGGTGTTGCGGTTAAGTTGTTGGAGAAGCTTGTGAGAACTAGGATCCAGAATTGGGTTGACAACAATGGTATTATCTTTGATGGACAGCATGGATTTGCTAAAGGGACGTCATGTTTTAGTAATCTACTTATTACAATAAAGTGACTGCTTCCTTGGACAGAGGAGAAGGATACACAGTAATATACTTAGATTTTGCAAAGGCTTTTGATAGAGTACCTCATGATAAATTGATAGTCAAAATAGAGCACATGCAGTTGGATATTAGATTAGTGCATTGGATTGGAGACTGGCTATCTGATAGGTATCAACAAGTTGTGTATGGGGGAGGGAGCGATATCCAGGAAAAGTAAAGTCACTAGTGGAGTGCCTCAGGGGTCTGTTTTAGCACCATTACTATTTAACTTGTATATTAATGATATAGGTGAAGATTTGGATGGAGATATTCAGTTGTTTGCAGATAATGCAAAGTTGGGACGAACCATGAAGAGTAGTGAAGATGTTGTGGCCTTGCAAGAAGACTTGAATAAATTGAGTGATTGGGCACGGAAATGGGGATGTGAGTTCAGTGTTGCAAAATGTAAGGTTTTAAATTTTAGAAAACAAAGATAGGATGCAGATTTTATGCTTGGTGAGGATATATTGTCGGAGGTGAAGGAAATAAGAGATCTGGGGGTGATAGTGGATAAGGATCTGAAATTTAGGGGACACATAGCCAAAATTGTGAAGACAACACAAAGGCTTCTGGGAATGATGCGGAGGACACTGACTTGTAGAAGTAGGGAGATTCTTGTTCCATTGTATAAGGTTTGATTAGGCCACAAATGGACTATTGTGCCCAGATTTGGCCACCTGGTTTTTAGAAGGATGAAGAGATGTTGGAGAGGGTTCAGAGATGACTGACTAAGCTAGTTTCTGACCTCTGGAATGTCGAGTATGAGGGAAGAGGGGGAGATATGATAGAGACCACAAGTTGGTAAGAAGTTGTTATAGGATCAACTGGAGAAGTTCTACAGAAAATAGTGAGAGATCGGGGAAGAACCAGAGATCATGCCTGAAAACTGTATAAAGAAGGCGTGAGTAGGGGAGTGAGAGGCAGGTTTTTCTCGTGCAGAGTTGTAAATTATTGGAATGCCTTGCCTGAGAGTGTGGTGACTGCCAGGAGTTTGAATGTGTTCATGGCACGGTATAATGAGCTGTGTGTGTGTGATAAAAGGACTTCCCAGATGAGTCTTTGACTCCATGAGGTCTTGGGGTAATAATAATAATAATAATAATATCTCTAATCCAAAGTATTATAGTAATAAGGTGTGACACCTTTTTGCTACTTGCATATGGAAATATGACTTCTGCATTACTTCAACCTTAGTATCACTTCTGGTCTGGCTCCTCCCACTGATGAGACCTCAATAAAGGTCAAAACCAGTCTGGGTAGTGGCTCTTCCCATAATGCAGAGCATTATGCATGTCTGCAAGGATATGTGCATTGCATTATGGGATACTATGGCAATTCATGTGAAATCATTAGCCTCTATATACAAGTAGTCCAGTCATGAAGTGACTTGTGCAAACTTTGTTTACTTACACTTGGATAAAGGATGAAACCAAGAATATAACTTCTTGGCATCTTTAATCACTCACTCTCTTATTTTGTTATTTATTTCCAAGTTTAATTTGTCATCTTCACTAAAAATTGTGTATAAAAAACTGAAATGTTTTACTTGTTCTGTGGGTTCTCTATTGAGATTATTTTCCATCTCCCTGCCTATTTCATAGTTTTAGTCATTTTACATACTATGCTCCGTAGTGCAGAGCTGGACAGAGAGAAAAAGAAATGATATGATTAAGACAAACAAATTTAGTAAAAGGAGCCACTCAGTTAGATAAAGGGATAATATTGCTATAGTAATAAATGGGAAGAACGAGAGGTCATCCTGGAAAAATGTATATGCATTACTTGAGTAAGGTGGCAAAAAGTAGCTTTAATACATAAATAATCAAAGTGGTTAAACCCTTAGAATTTTTACTAATTTAATCTGAATGTTACTTTGACACTTTTGGTTGACAGCATCTTGAGGAAGATGTCATAAACAAACAAAACAGATCTCAAATGCTTTAAACAGTTATGATTTTACAAATTAAAAGATATTGAAAAGATAGTACAGTCATGTATATCATTAGGCATATCATGCAAAGTTTCCATGTGTGTAAACCTTGTATGTGATTGCATTGTAGCAGAGACCTTGAATGTTACACACTAATTAATGACTTATTGAACATTCTGACAAAAGGATTTTCTTCTTAGTATGGCATGGAGGCTGCTTGTCAGTCTACAGTATGATGTTCTGTGCATACGTGTACCATGAGCCCGCTTCTTTTCCTCTCTTTTATTTTTGATGTCGCCTACATATTCTTTTTATGGATTTCAGATCTTCTCCCAGTTTGACACATATGCACCTATCTGCTGGAACCAGGAATCTTATAAACCCCAGAGTGTTTGTAGAGTGGAACATTGTTTTAGGACCATAGAAAGCTTTCTAAGGTGTTCAGTGGTTTGAAGGCTCTTTAACATTGATGGATTTCAGTAATTGGGTTATCTGTCTTGACATGTTGCTAATGTTTAGTAAGGAGATAGTGCCTTTGAAATTGATTTCTATATTATCATTGGATGTTTATCAGAAAAAATAATAATTTCTTCGATAACTTGTTTGAGTAATCACTTTGGAGGAATTGACAAAATAGGATTTCAAGTTCTTTTGCTTTAATTTTATCATTCTTAAATATATTTAAAGCTCTGTTTTTTAAAGTTCTAATGATGTCTAATTTTTTATTGTGGTGGATGATGGAAAAAGCTTACATGTATCTGCCCATGTGGGTTTGTTTTCGGTAAACCTCTAATGTTGATACTCCAACATTGTTTTGGTTGTTGGGTATGTCTAGGAATGGTCTTCATATTGTGTTTTTTTTCTATTTCTAATGTGCAGAAATGCACATTAGATGCATTGAAGCAGAGATCTTGAATGGATGACGACTGTTTAGGAAACGCAAAATCTTTGCGTTCTTGCTCTGAGTATACTTTCAGATAATAAGCACATCATCAACATATTTCCATTAGACATAGAGTTTTAGGATCGTGTGTTGTATTGCTTCTTCCTCAAATTAAGGAACTCCCCTAAATATACTTACACCCCCATTGTTAAAATGTGTTAATTCACTATTTTGGGAAGAGTAAGACAACCAAATAATTTTTACAAAAACAACAAAGTAGTCATAGTACAAAAATGAGTTCTCTTATTCTTTATCGAATAAGTGAACAGGATTATATATATATATATATATATATATATTCTAAATGCTAAAAAATCAAGCATTTGGTTGGAATTCAATTCAGAAATACTGCAATCCATGAACATTCTTATGAACAGTCCTTTACCCATGAATTGCAATAATCTGCCATTTATCCGAACTTCGAAACAACAACTCTTGCATGTCAAAATAACTCTGGTATAGCAAGCAGTAATTATACTTCAGTTAGCTAACCCTTCAGTGTTTTCAGAATGGCAAATTGCCTTCCCAATGTGGTTGGATAAATGGTAGATTACTGCATATGAAATTAATCATCGCACCAGCCTCAGATCTCATATTATATGCCAAATGCTTAGTTTTGGTGGTGCATTGAGTACAAAGTTGGGCAATGACCTTCTTCATATGGTCCAATGATCTTCCCAAGGGATAGAAATAAAACATGGAAGATACCATTCAAAATGATGCAGCTCCAGTTGTATAGTCCCAGGTGAAAAAATAATAAGAATTAATAATTGTTGAGACATCTTTTGTAGACATATTCTTTCCTCCTAAATTTACTGGATAGTTAAACGAAAAAAAATGAGAACCTATTTGCTGATAAGTATATTTGACAGAGATTGTTTCATCTAGGAAAGACCTTACTACCATTCATTATGCCCCAAACACCAAGATCATTGTTTGATGAACATGAACATTCTGATTTAACATTTGTGAATAAATTGGATACATTATTCTTTATTGTTCTCCTTGGGCCATCAATGCTACAGGAAGGACAGATATTGAATAGATGGCATTCCTCAAAACACTTTTCTGCAAATTACAAACTTTGTGCTACATTGAGCCAAAAAATAATATATATATATATATTTTGCTTAATGGTCTTCATAATGGCTGCAGGCCAGTCAGTTTATTTTAATAATCAATATAATTTCTTCTCTCTTTACTGCTGTTCATTTATTTGTTATAGTATAGTTATTTAGATATTATCACATTTTGGAAACTACATAATAATAGCTATACCCTGCATTTATTTTATAGGCTGCATGTGGTCAATCTGTGGTATTCATGATCAAGGTTGGCCAGAGCATCCTGTGTTTGGAAAAATACGTTATATGAATTTTCAAGGTTGTAAACGGAAATTTGATGTTAATGCCTTTGTTAGAAGATACAGTTTAACGGAAGGATAAAAATAAATGCTCGAGTTTTGTATTAATCTTTCTGATTATTGTAAATAAATGTTTTATATCAATATGATTCACCATATTGCACTCTGTACTTGAATGACATTTTAAAATTCTCACCCTGATTCCTGTTCAGAGTGCATGCAAGCATATAACATCTCTGAATTCTTTGAAATCCATGATAGGATGTTATTATGAAGATAAAGCATTGAAGCTGATGACCAATCCATATCTTGCATTCTATGACAATTTGGGAAGCCTGTGTCCTTATGCTTGTGGATAACATAATGTTACTGAGATATTCATTCTCCTGGATTTCAGAACTTTTTCTAGTCTAACTATGTAAGCTTTTCATCAGGAGTTTAAGATACCGGGATATTTTTTTGGACACTGCCTATGGTTTTGCTGTGGGCTCTTATCATTTCATTCACAAACATATACATGGAAAAGTTTGAAAAGGCAGTTTTATCACAAGCTGCTTTTAAAACCATCCACATAGTGGTGATACATGTATGATATATATTCATTATTTGGAAACATAGTCTATATTAGGGGTTCTCAGTGTGATGTCGCATACCCCTTGGGGGGTACACCATGAGAACTGAGTGAAGAAGCGCAGTGCTGTAGTTCGTGTCTATACACGCTTGTCAATCCTCCCTACCTGAGAGCCAGACCTATCCGAACAGCTGATCGTCCAATCAAAACATCCATTCTAAGTGAGTGAATGTGCCTTCTTACTGCTCTATGTATTTGTTGTGATTTATTTCACTTGCTGTGCTTAATGTTATTTTTAATCTTCAGTTTACTGTGAAGTTAAATGAAGTGTTTCTAAAGTGCCTTGAAACATGAATAAATGGATAATTAAGAAGAAAAGTAATGTGGAGCCAGAGCCAATTACTTCCAAGTCTTCCAAAAAATTTTCAAAATAGCTTAAGAGCTTATTTTTTAAATGCTCATATTTTATTTCAAAGTGTCGCCGTAAAAGAGATGGTTTCATAGAATTTTGTGACAGGACTTCAGAGCAAACAACACACTGTGGATTTGGTTCTACTAAATTTCCTGTCGATGTAAAACCAAATTGTAAATATGATTCATGATATTTACTTTTCTTAATTTTTTTTTTTTTTACCACTTGATTGTTTAACATTTAATGTTCTTTTAGTTACTACTGAATCCACTTCTTTACTCACATGGGACAATGATAACATCATAGATGTAGAAGTAATTGGCTCTGGCTCCACATTACTTTTCTTCTTAATTATCCATTTATTCATGTTTCAAGGCACTTTAGAAACACTTAGCATGATTAGACATAATTTGGCATGATTAGAGTTCCAGCGGCATATTATATTAGCAGGGTTATGCTACAGGAAACTGAAGAGGCAAGAGATCTTAGCATATTGGTGGATAGGAATTTAAAGTTCAAAGGTCACATAAGGCTTTGATAAGATCACATCTGGATTATTGTGCACAGATTTGGTCTCCCAGGTTTCAAGGGGATAAAGAAGCTATGGAAAGGGTGCAAAGAAGAGTTACAAAGATTATATTCTTCGGATTATGAGGACAGACTGCAAGTAAGTGGATTGCAGACTCTGGTTAGCAGGAGAAAGAAGGGTGATGCGATAGAGGTCTATAAACTTTTGATTGGGTGTTATAAGATATCAACTGATGAAATTTTTCATTATATGGAAGGTGGGAAGAGAACATGGAGGGCATCCATGGAAGTTAAATTTATTTGCAGTCAAGAAAGGGGTAAGAGCTAGATTTTTCTCCCAGAGAGCAGTGAGTGAGTGGAATTATTTGCCCTTAGTAGTAGTAGTGAGTGCACCTAATGTGAATGAATTTAAGGGAAGGTATGATAGCTGGTTTGGGTGATTTATAGCCTCCCTCAATGAGTCCTTGACTCCCTGGAGGTCTCAGATAATAATAGTAATAATGTTTTTAGTTCATTGTGCACATAATAAACAGCAGATTTTTGACAGAGATGATGATGAGAAGCAGCATTAATAGTATGAGTAATGACAATGACTGGGAAACCTTGCCAAAAATTCTATAAATAATAGATATTTTTTCCTAGTGTAAGTGTTTATTTTGTTATTGTATAATAATTTTATCATTACAATGCACTATATATTGTATTCCTCATTATGTCTCATTTATGTTAAATCTCTCGCAATTCATACTTGTCTAACAAAAACTGCAGTTATGACTAAAGTGAAAGAGCGTTGGATTCCAGAAGAGAGGAGAATAGAAAGGTTACATGCAGTAACGAATCCCTGTTTTTGTTATTTCGTGAGATGTTATTTAAACATGAAGCAATGGATGTAAGGCATCTTAGTATACTGATGAGCTGGGGAAATTTCTTAGGCACCTTATAATAGCAGTAGAGCAAAAAGCTGACATTATGTTAATCATTTGCACTGCACCTAATGGATAATTCCAACAAAATAAAACCTGTTATCAAGCACACGTAATTCAAGAATGGGCTAATATTGGGCATCTGTGCATCTGTAGGAATTCATATCTACCAGAGAAGCAGGATGCCTGAAGTGTTTTTCGAATGTTGGGGAGGCAATACCAGCATATTGACTACACAGTTGCAAGTTTGAATTTGACAGCACACTATAATTACTTAAATCACTTGTGTGTATATAAATTATCAAACAAATTTTTGAATGTGCACATTCAATTTTCAAAATATTTTTCTTCCTCTTCTTCGTGTCTTGATCTAAGATCAAAATGTTTGATTTGCCTGATTTTGCAGAATTATTGTTAAATACATAATTATTTTTAACAAGTCTTTCCATCCCCCTCTCTCTATTTCTTTCCTCTCCAGCCAACAGATTCTAGGTTTAAAGCTGACTGCGAGCATGAATGTCTGTGAATATTTTTAGGTTGGAGATAAATTTCATTGCATTGTGTGAAAATACCACCCTGGTTATAGAACGCTTAAAGTTCTATGCTTGTTTTCTCTAAAACAGGGATCCCCAGACTAATCTTTAAGACTATCCACAGTCTATCTGTTATGGACTAAATGATTAATTCAGGCACTATAATAAATTTCACTTTGTTTATCATATTTATCACATTGACAGGTCAATATGAATACTGCTATCATCTGGTTGGGCAAAGTGATAATAATGATACCTTTTTGGCAGTATTTGAAGTGGTAGGGGTTGGGGGAGGAGAGATTCTTCGGATTTCTTTTTGTTGGGAGACATGAAGGGCGTTTTGCCCAGGTCATTCAAATTTTTACAAAATCAGCGCATTTGACAACGATAGAAAAAGTGAGAGTCAAAAACCAAAGTGACTTGGCCCATAACATATAAACATCGTATATAGGTATTGTAATATGCTTATGGCAATTTGATTATGGCAAAATTTTCACATTGAAGAAATATTTCAGATATTGCACAATGCCCATATTGCTATTGGCCATGGTGGCAGATACCACATGGAAAAAGAATTAAGTAAGAAATATAAAAATATTACAAGGGAGGTTATCGTAATTTAGGTTAGGTTAGGAGGTTTTTTTTTTATTATTATCAAATTGTTCAAAGGGAATGTAGCTTTATTCATAATGTCTGGTCAAATTCTTAATGAAAAAAGTAGTTTTTTTTTGTTTGTTTTTTTAATCAAATTGCCCAAAGGGAATGTAGCTTTATTCATACTGTCTGGTCAATTTAATAAATTAATCAATATTTATCAGGCTGCACAACAATTTTAGTGATTATTCATAATGACCTATTAGTCACTTGGCCCATAACATATATATACTGTCAGGTCTCTTTTTATGTAATAGATACGTTCCACAGAAATCCACATATAAAAAATCGAACAAAAAAGGCCTAACTTACGTTGAAAAATTAGGGATACGTTCCTTAATTTTCTAAAACTGCATAAAACCGAAGCAATGAATTAAAATAAACCTAAAATCGCATAAAAAAAGTTTATGAAAATTCAGGAATGCCTACATTTGTTTTAAAGCTTTATTCATTTAATTTTATTGAAAAGTAAATTTTTTTTTTTTTTTTACATTTTGTCATCAGAATTATCATTGCTATTAGACAATATTTGGCAATGTTTGCAAACTGGTCCGAAATCACTTTCATCACCAGAAGAGATAGTGAGCGCATCAGATCTGTATGGTAAAGGCAATGATTCTTCACAAACAGAATTAGCTTCACCCTCCTCCTTACATTGTCAAAAGAAAATTTTTTTCTTTTGACAATGTAATCCGTGATTAAATTTTGCGATGATGATTTCACTAATTTTTTATACAGCTCACGATATCCAGACATACAGTTCTTCAGCTCATGTTGGAATTTAAAGGCTCGTTCAGAATTTGTATCATTAACAAGAAAATGATTTTCCAATTTATTGCACAGTTCTTCTAGAATTATATTTGCAGTGAGGGGGAACAGGTTTTTCTTCCGCTTCACTATCATTTTCTGAATCTTCGACGATATCTAAAGTTAATCGATATCCAATAATATCATCATCACTTAAGGCATTATCCACAAGCAATTCGTCTACATCTTTCTGGCTAAATGTATCAAAACCTTCTCCACCAATTTCATGTGCCAAAGTAATGATTTCAGCTGATAATGTAGATGTTTGAATGGTTGCACTGTTTGCAACACATTCAGGCCCAGCTGCTTTCCAGCAGGCATTTAAAGTTTGTGGTATTATTTCAGTGATAGCAGATGCAACATGATTTAAGCAGTCCAAAATAAAAAAATTTTTCCAAATGTCAGTTACTGTTAATGATTCATTTTCTAGTTTATCCAATATAAATTGAAAAGTGTGCTTAACGTAATATTTTTTAAAAGTAGCAATTATGCCTTGGCTAATGGCTGAATAATGCTTGTTGTATTGGGTGGAAAAAACACTACCTGCGGATTACTTGGTGCATTGTCAACAATTAATAAAATTTTAAAATCGAGAGCTTTTTGCTTCATATATGTTTCCACTTCTGGTACAAAGCAATTATTGAACCATTCAGTAAATACAGCAGTTGTTACCCAGGCCTTTGTATTAGCCATCCAATGTACCAGCAGCTGCTGGTACATTGGATGGCTAATACAAAGGCTAATACAAAAATTGTACAGCAGCTGTTTTAGATCTTTGCCTTTTAGAGCACGTGGTCTTAGAAATCGATTTACTAAGACCACGATTCTCCTGATGCATTGCCACAAAGTAACAACGTTACTCGATCTTTGCTTGCTTTAAATCCACTTGCTTTTTTCTCAGACTTTGCGATGTAAGTTCGACTAAACATTTTCTTCCAAAACAATCCTGTTTCGTCAGCGTTAAACACTTGATCGGGACAATATCCACCATCTTCAATAATTTTGGCTACCTTCTCTTGAAAAGTTTCTGCTTCTTCATTTGCTTCTGCAACCTCATCTGTAATCTTCACGTTATTAAGTGCATTCCTTTTTAAAAACCCGGTTAACCATCCTTTGCTAGCCGAAAATTCTTTATCAGCCTGGGAAGCGGAAGTAGACAGCTCCAATTGCTTCATCTGTTCATAAAACTGAAGAGCTTTTTGTTTAATGAAATAACCACTTATAGGAATTCTTCTTTGAGTTAATTCTTCAATCCAAATTACGAGCGCTCGTTCCATGTTTTCTAATAAAGCATCTCTTGAGTACAATGATAATTTGGCACTTAGTTTTGTGCCAGAAATGACAGATTTTCTTATTGCGACTTCATTCATTTAATTGTTCTTATAGTAGATTCGCCTAAATTAAAATGTTTACCAATTGCCGTAGATCCCTCTCCTTTTGCTAAGCGATCTAAAATTGCAATTTTCATTTCCAAAGAAATTGCTTTTCTTTGGTGCTTTTTTTCTCCATTGGGCCAAATGAAATCTTTAAAATAACAATTAGCAAAATTTAGACTTTTGATAATAAAAAGACAAACACTTACTCACATGCAAAATTAAACTTCATGAACACTCCTTCTTTCACGTTACACCAGAATATGCTGCAACACGCTGTTCATTATGTACAATGGCGAGGAATGAATTGGTCAACAACACGCGAAATCACGTGCTTTATAGGTAAAATTTTCCAACTGTTATACAAGTAAAATAGTTACCACTTTAAAAACTACAATGATCATAAAAGAGAAGTTAATTTTCCACCATGTAATAATAAACAACTCATCCCACAATATGGATTGATTACCCCAGAAGGCTGTTATGTCTGGTTTTTATTTCTCATTTGTATAATGCTATCATGATCACTACCCCTTCCCTTACCTTATTATATATGTTGGCCTCTGCCTGCTATCTTTAACCCTTATATATCCCTGAATTCTGCCTAGCACTGAGTATATGATCTTACTGCTTACCTAACAATTTCTAAATTTTGGGCCCCCAGAAAATACCTATTCCCTGATCTCTATAAGTCATCCACATTCGCTCAGACAAATTTATTTCCTGCGCCAGCCTGGGCTTTAAGGAGAGAGTCAAACTCAGCCTAAGGATGGCTATAGAGTATCAGATGCTACTAATATAATTCGCTTGATATCAGAAGCCGTAGGTTTCCTTTTGTCTGTTTGCAGTCGTGCCCCTTTCCTTTCTTACTTAGGATATCTCTGCACACATATATGATCACCAGGTTCGTATTTTTTATGAAGGGTATTTTTATGTTCTAGGTCAGTCAACATTGTCAGAAAAGCAAGCATGGAAGGTAACAAACAATTTAATGAATTCATAATTAATTACAATACAAAGACAAAATTGATATTTTTGCTAGATTAAAACTCTTACATTTCTCTCACGTTCTCATTCTTAGATAAACATGGATTTCTTAATCTCTACAATACTATTCCTTTAACTTATCAAATATTTAGTTTACAACTTGATAGTTTACAAATTAATAGTTCTCAGAATTCAGTCTAATGGTATAGAGTCATTCACACGTATAATAATTCTTCATGCTTATCATTGTCTTAAATTAGAGTTACACTTTCTTCCGTTTCTGTTAGTCAAGTTCTCTAAAGGGCTAGAATATGTAAGAGTACTTATCTACACTATCTTAGGTTCTTTCAGGATTTTCTCCATCCTTCCTTCTTACGAAGTTCTGACTGCCTTGGTTCTGTTGCCATGTGGGAATCACGTGCTCTCCCTGGATCGGATGCTCGGTTTCTTTACTAAGGATTTACGTCGATGCTATTCCTTACTGACAGCCTGCATTCAAGATTTGCCATGTTCTTGTGGCGGTGCCATACTGGGATTTCTTGGAGATCAGCTCTTAAGAATAAGAACTGAATCACAATGACCACTCGAAGTACACAGTGAGAATACAGGAACAAACAAAATAGGGGGGGGGGGATTCAATTCTGTGTTGCAGGTTTTATACGCTCCCCAAGAGTGCTACCTTTCCAAGTTTGATCTCTCCTTTCGCCCTTCTGATTTGTCCCCGACTCAGTGACTTCACCGATCCTCATACGGGGCTTTTCAATTCCGGGAATGCATGTGTCTTGATGTTTTCTGAGAGGTAGCACCCACGGACGCTTACGCTGCTATTGTAGTATTGGGCGACCTTTGCCCCTTCTTACCGAATTATGGGCATTCTTTCACGTGTAGAAATTCATTGATAATTACTCTCATGTGAGCCCTTTTTGTTGACTTATAGTTACATTAAAGTATAAACACACTAACTACAATACAAACAGTTCTTATTCTAATTTGCCAGTTGTTATTTCTTTTAAAACATAGTTAAATTGTGCCAAATGATAAGTATGCTCATTTAATGGATGTTAGACTCTGGAAAGGTGACCTCATTTAGAGTGAGGTCGCCTGTTTCAGATCTAACAAGGTGAATAAGTGTTCTGCAAGAAGTTCTCCTGGAATTTGTCATTTTAGTTTTCTAAGCATTTTTCAGGAATAAATATGTTATAGTGGAAATATTCTGAGGAGAATAACATTCTTGAATATAACTAGTTATACGAATTTGAGTTTTCCGAAAAGCTCAGACCCATAAAACGTCTAAATAGCATCTGTGTAGCAAATGTTAGTGACCAAGACGTGTATTTTTAATCTTGGAAGTATTCATGAATTATTGTTAATTTTCACACATTGAAACCTTTCAACATTCAGGAAAGGGAATACCGCTGTTTATGACCGGTCGTAAAAATAGCCTGCAAGCCGATTACAACAATGTGCGGCATATCCTCTGTTCTCAAAACTGAACAAAATAACATCTGTTGCAAATGTTAGTGACCAATCAGCAAGGAAGTATAAAGAAAATTTTTCCACTTAAATTGAAGATCAAGGTAGTCTGTATCTGGTTCTCAGTAATACTGAATACTTTCTTCACAAGTTCGTATTGTAGGGTGAAAGTGCTTGTTTCGAAACTGTAGTGCCATGATTTTTTAAAAGTAATAGGCCTACAGATTTAAATTTTAATGTGAATAAGAGACAGTAGACTTTGCTTAATTTTGGTATTAAGAAATCTCTTATTGAAGGTTTGTAATGCAACAGATAGTGATTCATCCACCTCCAGCCTGCAAAGCAATCTCCAAGATGTACAAAAGGAGGGGAAAACTATCAGCACACAGTAGAAAAAGTCTGCATTCACTCATAAATACTTCTAAATAATATTATAAATTTTTGGTGATCAGAATGGGATATGCCAATGAAATTCAGCACAAATTAATTTAATGATGTTTATGTTTAATTAATAATTAATGATCAATTATTAATTAATAATAAAAATCAGCTAACTTAACAATTAATTATTAATTAATATATTACATTGCCTGTGTAGCTCAGCGGATGTGGCGTTTGCACACTGCCGCGCTTGGCCGCACGAAGGAAGACTTGGTTTCGAGTCTAGTCGGCGACTAGAGGAAATTTTTCTAAGCCTTTTTTCGACCGGTTCCCGAGTTAGTCGATCTCTGGCACGGGCAAGCAGGTTTTTCCTCCCGGAAACTCGGGTTTTTCGTCCTGTAAACTCAAGAAAATCGACCGTAGAACCCACATTATTTCAGACATTAAATATATTGTGTTAGGGTTAGGGACCACGAGATGGCGGCACATTTGAGCCGTCTCTCTTCACTGCGTACCGCTTAATTAGTGATAGCCTTGGGCCATCTGTCTCTGATTGGGTACCAGTGGAGATTGAACTGCCCACTCAGTCTCCAAAAGTTAGATAGGGCTAAATGGCCTCGCCTACTCCCGTATACGGGAATAAAAAGGCGTTAGCTGATTTTTTTTTTTTTTTTTTTTTTAATATATTACAAGATAACCAAGGCGTTCCGTGAAAATTTTAGAATTTATGAAGTGTTCCATTGTAGGAAAAGTTTGGGAAACGCTGGATTACCCTATTATCGGAATGGATTCTCCTTCTGTTGACATGCACAGAAGTGTCAAAAGGTCTCGTATCTGTGGGTGTACTATACATGAGTTTTGAAGTTATGCACCTCATAACTTCATATCTGCATAAAAAAAGATCCGCATAAAAAGAGATCCGAGTGTGTATATATATGATAGATTTATTGCCTTTTATGGGTAGGATATGCACACACAAAATTCCTGTCTTCAGTAATTTTTTTGACGTCTGTTATGGTTACTTTATTTATTGGGATTAATGTTGAAAGAAGACAACTCTGACTGGAAAAGAATGCAACAAGTGAATCTCCTATATGTGTAACTAAAGACCAAATTTTAAGCATAACTTCAGAAACCAATTTCAGGTAATGTTTCTTTTGCAGAAATATTGTGAAAGATGTATGTGGTTGGTGATCTTTGACAAACATTAACTTCAAGTATTTCAGTAAATTTTGTGGGTTGTCGGCAGCATTTTAAAATTAATGACCCATGTTAGAGGTTTAATGGAATATTAAAAGCACTGAGAAAGGATTAACACTAATTTTAATACTTCCAATATTTCGTCTCCGTCACAGAGATATCTTCTGGGATTACAAAAACTTTTTGTAACAACACACACACACACAAATACAATGCAAAGTGAAACTAAAGTCCTATCTAGGCGGTGCGCCCTCTATGGGCATTTGCAGGTGGTCTGGGATGTAAAGAGGGATCTCTGATAATTAAAGTTTCTCAAATTTTGGGAAGTTTAATGCAACCATATTTGTTTAAATTAGGTTGATTCCTGAGTGCAGATGCAGATTCAAAGAATAGTCTTTCTTTTTTGAATTTACTATGGTGGAGCATGGTAGTTTTTTCCAGGAGATCCTGTGGGATGTATCCAAAACATGGTCTGCAAGGCCAGATTGACCATAATCGTGTTTGCAGATGTAAGAACTGTGTTCTTCTAACCGGATGGACGCTGACCTGCCTGTTTGTCCGAAGTAGGCAAGTTTACAGGAACAAGGTACTCTATGTACACCAGGCACTGAAAGTGGAGGGAGCTGGTCTTTAGTGGAGCGGATAAGGGTAGCAAGTTTACGGTGGGGCTTAAAAGCTGTATGGAGGTTGTACTTTTTTAATGATCTGGCTATTTTTTCTGAAGTACCACGGATGTAAGGAATGGTGATGGCATTTCTGAAATCCTTCTGAAGAGATGGACGGAGAATGGGGAAGGACTTGATTATTTTTTTAATTCTGTAGTCATTATAGCCATTGGAAAGGAAGGTGTTGTGTATGTGTTTGAGTTCGGTTGAAAGGACAGTTTTACTGGAACAAAGATTGTGGACCCTATTGGTCAGAGTTTTAATAATGCCATATTGCTGGGAGAGTTTGTGAATGTATCTGCCTGTATGAGTAGGTTTTCTATATACAGAGAAAGAAAGGTTACCATTAGGAAGGCTTGTTACTAAGGTGTCTAGGAAGGGTAAACTATTGTTATTTTCCTTTTCCATCGTAAACTGGATTCTTGGATGTAGACTATTGAGGTGACTGAGGACGGAATCTAATGTGTCTGGGTCATGAGGCCAAATAGACAACACATCATCTATATATCTTAGCCAGATAGAAGGTTTTAGAGGGGAAGAGTCAATGGCTCGTTTTTCAAAATTTTCCATGTAATAATTGTGAGAGAAATATTGGAAGTATTAAAATTAGTTTTAATCCTTTCTCAGTGCTGTTAATATTCCATGAAACCTCTAACATGAATTCTTCACAGCACTTAAGTCTCAACACACGAAAACTAATGATCCTCTGCAATCTTTCTACTGCATGTTCAGTAATATGCATATTTCATGTCTATTCCATAGGTTGCTTGTGGTCGATTGGTGGGCTTCATGATAACATTTATCCTTCCCGTCCTGTTTTTGGAAGAATTCATTATATGAGTCTTAAAGCTTGCAAGAAGAAATTTAATGTTGATACATTTATTAAAAGATATATCTCAATAGATAAATAATTTTTATTACTGTTTTAAAATTTTATGAATCATATCAAGCTGGGCATTTAACTTCTTTCACATTTTTGAAACTGTGGTCTGATTAATATAATTGATGAGTTATAGCTGAACATTCATGAATCTAATAAAAAAAAAATCTATAAAAAAATTGTCTTCAAAGTTAAATGTATAATCACATTTAAAAGAAATTCATTGGTTATGCATTTTCACTATATTATTTAAGGAAATTACAACGTACTTGGATATACATTAAAATAAATTTTAATATATTTCTATATTTTGGCAACATCACGTTGCCATTTTGTTTTGGCAATGCGACGTTGCTGAAATATAGGAATATATTAAAATTTATTTTAATGTATATCCAAGTACGTTGTAATTTCCTTAAATAATATAGTGAAAAAAAAAACATTTAAAAGAAATTGTAAATATTTTTAGATCTGTCTGTTAATAAATAAATGAAATAAATAACCATGCTCATAGTTCATTCATTAAATTGAAAATAAACATATAACAATAAATCTTTTTCAGAAGCAATTATTTTTGAATGCTTATTTAAAGATTAGGGATCATACTACACATTAAAATTTGGGGGATGGCATTTATTTAACCACTTTTTTTTTTTTTTTATGTGACTCTCACCCACAAAAAAGGTTGTTAGCCTACATTAGTACCATGGGCAGGCTAAAGATTTTTTTTCTATTTTAATTTTTTTATATATTTGTGTATGTTTTTTATTTATTACCTAATCTGGAAATCCCACTTAAGAGACCAAACATGGAACTTTTTCAATCCTCCAGTAAACAAGGCTTTGTCCTCAAACCAGACAGTGAAATTCATCTCATACCCAAATAGGATATGCTAACTACTTGATCAACCAGAGCAGCAATGATAGAATGCAAAAATTTTATAGCTGCTTCCTGTAGCATAATTGGAGTGTTAGTTTGTTACATATAGCAGTTTTATTCGATTAGAAAATTTTGCAAATTCCATAGAAATTTTGGTAATTTAATTCTAATTTTCTTTTGCTTAGGCTTGCTACCTTTGAGTACTGATTGGCATTAAGCAAATTGTTGATGTTCAGCCTCATCGTCACAGGATAAACAATCAATCCTGTGTCCACTTTCTGCTTTTTTTATTTTTTTATTTCGTATGGTGATTCAATGGCCGTGAGCCCCTATTATGGGGAAGTACGGCACTACTTCAGTCCCCTCCCCCTATTTTTATCTGGGCTTGGGACCAGCATAGCTGACAATTCAGACCTATGGCTGGAGGGATCGTATTAGTATTCCTGACTGTATCCGTGTGTGTGTGTGTGTGGGTTCACAGGGCTGGTTTGCCTGTTTGTGGAATGAAAAACCCCAGCTAAACTGGGGAGAAAAACCCTGCTGTCCAAACCCAAGACCGGCTAACTTGGCTATGGCTGAGGAAGATCCTTAACCTCCTCTCATCACTGACAGGAATCGAACCTAGGACACTCCTTCCCTAGGCATATGATTGCGAAGCGTAAAGCCACTAGGCTAACCGTGCAGACCACTTTCTGCTGTGCCTGCAAGATGCTTGTATTCATGGGCTAGTTTGCCTATTTGCTACTGCTGGAAAAGCCCAAGTTGTCAAAAAAAAATTACTCATTTCCAGCTAATTAGCTTTACTGATAAAGGCCTATAATAAATTTAGTTTAATCCTTTATCCAAGCGTGTGCAAACAAAGTTTGCACCTGAAAGTATCTTCAGGACTGGGGTAAGGTGGTACAACACCGGGCGACTCCTTGCAAAGGTGGAGCAAGCTACCAATTCTCCTATCTCCATATCTCCCATAATGCAAAAGGAGTCGCCCGGTGTTGTACCACCTTACCCCAGTCCTGAAGATACTTTCAGGTGCAAACTTTGTTTGCACACACTTGGATAAAGGATTAAACTAAATTTATTATAGTCTGACCAAGTGAAAAATAAACTTTCAAAATGATAAAGGCCTAATTAGGTTAATCTGGACTTAAATTAATTGATTATTCAATCAGGTATTGATATCCTGACAGCAACTGCAGCATTTTCTTTACTAGTCATAGCATTACACCCTGATAACTCAAGAATGTGAAATTTTCAGTTATCATGATGTAACAAGAGAAGAAATAAAAACCCTGTATAGATAACTAAGTAAGCAAGCTTGTTCCTAAGCAGATATCGTTAAGAGCCTTTGAAAGTAACGAATACAAAAAATAAAAAGAAAGAAAAACATGCTTGCATCCAAGTGAAAAATATAGCTGAAATTGTTTGTTGAACCAAATAAAAAAAAAAAAAAAAAAGGGAATTTTATTGCAGTTGTGGTATGATAAAAATAAGGTTAAGTAAAGCAAAGAAGATTAGTCATAGGATTTTGTATGTGAGAGGCTAGTTTTTACACTTGAAATAAGAGATTAAAGATTCGAGTTAATTCTTAGAAAATTTTGGAAAGGGGATTAATTTAGTATAGATGACATAGAGGTTAGCTTAAACAAAAACCAAAGCTCAAGGTCATAATTCCCGAATTGAGACTTCATCACGTGCACACGGACCGCATGATGTTTTGGCAGAAAAACACCACTCTAATTGGTCAGTGAAATCGACTCCAGTAAGAGAGGAAGAAAAGAAATTGAAGAAGGTGCCGGTAGGGGATCATCATATAAAAGGGTTAGGAAACCCTCCCCCCATGAGGCTTTTTTCCTCAGAGTTTTCTTCACGAGTCTTCGTATAGGTCACATGCGGTTTTCCTGAGTGACGGGGTAGGAGTTTTCTCCGTCCGACACAATAAGGAAACAAAGCGTGCGGGATTTCGATTTCGTGTTCCTATTGTAAGAAATGAGGGACACCATTTAGTTAAAAAGAGAGAAGATAATGTCAGTGTGTTTCATCGTCGAGTGATCGTAACGAGAGAAAGAAAATTCTATAAAGGAGTCAGTGCCCACATGGTGAATTTCATAGCCATAGAATAGATAATCCTATGTATGTCTTTGATTGAAGAATGTAAGGTAAAGATTGTGTAAGCCCATCTTAGTGCCAAAAGAACTTAGGAGTGATAAGTTATAGAAGAGTTCGTCCTAGGAAGTTAAAATATCGGAAAAAAAGGTAGAGACCAGTGTAGAAGACCCAAGTCAAAAGGTACTGTAAAATCGCATGTCAATTCAAATCATATGTAACTGTAGTCATTGTTCAATTGCTGAACAGTTGAAAGGATTAATGAGAATTATACTAGGACTTTAGTACATGTCAATCTAGAATAAAAATGAGCTTGTTACTACTAATTAATACGTATTCATGTGCCTAGAGATTTATGCATGTACATTGTATTTTAATTAAGAGAGTTTTAAAGGTCAAAAGTGTGTATTAGCTCAGCGAAAGGATAATTTTAATCCATATTTTCTTAATGAGAAAATTAGAGTAACTGATTATATATGTCCTAGAAAATACAGAATTATAGCATGATCAAACCAGAAAGGGGTTAGACAAAGGATCAACTAGTTCTAATTATACATGTTTGTGTGTATAGAATCTGTTATGGCGATATGATCACAATTCTCATGTAGGGTCTTAACCTAATACTTGTGTTTAGCTAGTGAAAGTTTGTATTATGTATTCTTAGTATTGAATTGAGTTTTTATTTGATAAAGAATGAATTGTACCATGTTTAAGAGTTCAATAAACTTTTGTTCATTGAAAATACAGTTGTCTGAGATTGCTGCTCAGTGCACCACTTGTAACAACGTACGAACCTAATCACGTGGGGGGGGGGGGGGTGATTTGTTAAGTTACGAGATAAAGATCACGACTGCATATTAGTTTCACACTCAAATATATTTTGGTAATTGCTCCTTGTTTTTGAATTTTATATCTTAAACTAAATGTCCTGAAAGGTGCAGTATAAAATAAATATTTACGGACACTAAGGGAAGGAGAAGCTTGAATGTTTATATTTGGGTGATATCTCATATATAAATAAGATTTGGACAACGACAAGTAGAGTTTCACATGTAAGGATAGTTGAAAGCCTAATAATCGTAAAATGGGACACAACAATAGTTTCTATAGAAAAGGGATCATGATCACATGCTGACAGCTGCTGTACCAAAACTTCAAGATTACTCCTGTGAGAGGATTAAAATGCAAATCATAGAGAACTATTGATGATTGGAATATCTGCTCCCTTCCCCTTGCCAAGCACAAGGTCCATCAATATCTCAACAAGAATTTTTTTGAGTATTCCAAAAGTGTTGAGCAGCACTGACAGGCAACTATCTGCTATTTTCATTACCTATGAAAAAAGTATTTAATAGAAATGAATCTGTTCCATATTGTTTAAATTTGTATAAGCAAAATGTGGAATAGCTCTCTTCATTCTTTCAATCTCTATCAATGTTTGCTGGTGGGAATATTTTAAAGATCTCAATCAGAAAAAAAAACATCGCTGATTGATTTTTGACAGCCATTAAAGAATGGCATCCCATTTTGGTTAAATTTGACATGCCTCCAAACATATCCAGCATGACCTGCTGGTCTTGATGACATCACTGACATCATGTTCTCTTTGTTTAGATGTGGAATTTGGAGGCTAACACTGGTGCTGGTGTGATTGTCTTTTTTAATGAATCTTAAGGCTTAATCAAAAGTGATGTTGTGATATATACATCTTTTCTCAGCTGCCTTCAGTATGTTTTAGTGCCATCCTGCTAAATTAGAATAACAACAACCTATAACACAGGGTTTTGCTTATTTCATAGGTATATATATATATATATATATACACTGATCATCAGAGACTTCCTCAAAAATCTAAAGTTGTTCAGAAGTTTAATCTGAATGGCTTTAAACTTACGGATTACAGGTTTCTCTGTTGATTTAAGATCCTTTCACACTAGAGGAAAGAGCATCATCACTTCCTGGTATTTACCCTCTAGAGATGTAGAAGATACTATGATTGTTCAACACAATTTAAGTTTTTTTTATTAATGACTTCCTATGAACAGTTTTCTTTGAAATTAATTTATTTTTCAAATGAGTATTTAAACTTATATTCACTCTTCTAAAGCTTTACTAATTGCATTAATCCACGTATATCCTGTGGGAATGTTTTCACTTTTCCATCAAACCTCTGTTTTACTAACCTTTCTGAGCTCCTCATTATCATTTGTGAGGACAGCATCACATTACATGCCTAGCTATTAGAAAGTATCAAGTTCAAATCCCATCTAGTGTATCAGGAGCTTTCATATCTTCTTCAGCCCAATGTGAGTTAGGTTATCCCACAGGAAGATTGCAGAAGTTTTCTCTTGTAATGTTTTTCATCCACAAAAGCATGCAAATAGGCTCATATTTTAATACACAATAACAGACAATATACTGGTCTTGTAGCTTCATTGATCCACCTATAATATTAACCAATTGACTACTACCTTCCTCTTCCAATTTGAATAACCATAGTATCTTAGATTAGCTCTGCTCTCACATTATGGAATGCTACTAATGTCATTCCTTGCCAATATGCTAATTGCAGTGTGGTTCTATTAATTCTGTTTGTATGCTCTCCCAATTTTCCTCAGCGTTCTCATATCTGTAGTCTTCAAAATGTGAAATTTTTTTTACTAATCCAGTTCTCATATCTCTAATTTAAATTTAGTTTGAGCTATTGATATTTGTTTATTTACTGTTTGATAATTTCTGTCTTCTTCTTCTTCTTCTCCTCCCTTCTGCGTGTTAGGCTACTGGTCTGTTACACAGCTATCTTAAGCCCTTCTAACTCATACCCATCCCGAGGATAAGGTGACTAGCCCTATGCTTCCCAGTATATTCTATGGCTGTAGCTGCATGTGTTCATGGGGCTGGTTTGCTGGCTTGTGGGAAGAAAAACCCAAGATAAACTGGGGAGAAAAACCCTGCTGTCCACACCAAAGACCAGCTAACTTGGCTATGTCTGAGAAAGATTCTTAAGCTCCTCAAGTCAGCAACAGGAATCGAACCCAGGACACTCCTTTCCCAGGCATATGGTTGCAAAGTGCATAGCCATTAGACTAACCATGTGGACAATTTCTGGTTTATTCTGGATAAATTTATTCAGTCCCATTTTTACCATACCATCTTTGCCTGTTCTGTTAACAATATCCATATTGCGGTTGAAAGGTGTACAAAAGATTGTTCAACTAAAGAGTACTCATTTGGCTAAAGGCCAAATCTGGTGATTGCAACACAGAGCATAATGGATGAAGAAACATATATGTGGCAGAGTTACTATAACTGTTGCATCAACCAAATAGAATTCAACAATAGTAGCTGATAGGACATCAGCACATTTTAACTTGGCTATATATTTGAATCTATGCACAGGAATGGAAGGCATGTATGATAATCCCATTGCACAAAAGTTGTGCAAAGATTGATGTGTCTAACAATCAATATCGGTATCTCTGGAGTGATGGTGAAAATTTTCCAAAAGTTGGTAAGAGCTTGTATACAGAAATGGACTGACAGAGAATCTGTATTTTGCAATGAACAGCATGGGTTTTCTAAGGGAAGATCAAGTTTGAATAACTTGCTCACATTTTATAATGTTAACTGTTCAGTTAAATAAGGAGAATGAGTACACCATGGTACTTTGCTGCATCTTTTGACAGAGTACAGCTTGGAAAACTTGCATAAGTTGGAGGATGTGGGATTTGAATCTAAAGTGTTAGTTTAGGTATGAAGATAGCTGACCGAGAGATATTAAAAAGTTATTCAATCTTTACATTAATGACACTGTGAATGATTTGCAGGAGCCATATAGCTATTTGCCAATGATGCAAAGAAAAGCAACATAATTAGGCTATGTGATTGATATGCAGTATTTACAGAATGAATTTGAATAGGCTGAAATTATGGGCATGTGAAAATCACTGTCACTTCATGTTCATAAATCTAAAGTTATGCATATTGGTGTGATAAGATATCCAGTGCCATATTAAAAGGTGGGATTATGCTAGAAGAAAGAGATTTGGTTGGGAATCCTGGTTTTAGTAGATAGGAAATTGAAGTTCAGGAGTTACATAGCAAAGATTGCAAATACAACCCAGAGGATAATTGCATTGCTTAAGAGTGGCATGTAAGGATCATTTTGCCTCTGCAAAGTCTTTATATGACCTCACTTGGACTGCTGTGTGTAGATCTGTCTCCTGGTTTCTGAGGTGATACAGAGGACAAAAGAATGTTAAAAATGATATCAGGATTGTAGTATGAATGAATTCAAGAACAGGTATGACACGTAATGTGAGTAATATGTGGCCTCCCTTGATGAGTCCCTGAAAATTCTTTGGTAATAATTATAATTTACCATCATCTCTAAATATTGTGTCTGTATATCTGAAATGCTTTACTGGTTCTAGATACTACAACAGAAAAATGTAGTTAGTATATTCCATGTGCCTTCACATCTTCAAAGAGTTTCATGTTTTGATTATTTTCATACCAAATTTTAAGCTATTCAGATTACTTCAAGTTCTGAAGACACGTAAAAGATATTAGCGAGAAGATGAGAAGAACACAGTATGTTTTCTGCATTACATTATAAGA
This sequence comes from Typopeltis vanoorti, assembly GCF_054136105.1. Lineage (NCBI taxonomy): Eukaryota > Metazoa > Arthropoda > Arachnida > Uropygi > Thelyphonidae > Typopeltis > Typopeltis vanoorti. Next base: position 48,698,154 of record NC_143572.1, on the reverse strand, counting down.
AATTATATTCTAATGTTCATCCATACATTCTTAAGCTATCACCACTGAATATTTTTTGTGATTATTAAACAATGTAGCCATGGAATAGTTTTTTCCCTTCACAGGCTGGATTAAAGACAAACACAGAATTAGCCGTCTAATATAGAAGAGATGTATGCATAATGGAACCATTCTCCCCTTCTACTAAGCCATTCTATTTCCCCAGGGGCATTTGGCACTCATTTTGGCAAATGATTGGCGGCCATCTCTGCCCAGCTTGTTTACATAAAAAGTGACACCAGAATACCAAAGTTAACTAGCTTTTTTTTTTTTTTTTTTTGAGGACACGATTTAAATGTGTCAAGGCTCTATTAATTAGGTAACCAGTTGAGGGATGGGAAGATTAAAACAATCCTAGGAAATGTTCTAATCTGCAACTGAAATGGAATCTGCAGTCATGGAGGTTCAAGGATTTGCAGACCCTTAACATTGGAATTCTATACATAAATATTCTTGGCTTATTTAGGAGCAGAGCCAGTTCACTGGCTACCCTCCCTATCTGTTGTTTTCCGAGATTTATTTTTGATTTTAGAAAGATGCGCCAATCTTTCAAAGAATAATCCAAATGTACCACGTTTGTCAATACAAAAAAAAAAAAAGAAATATGGGTGAGCAATAGTCAATCTTCTGAGGAAATTACAGAAAAATAATACTCTGAATTGTCAGTTAAGTAGAAAAGAGAAGCCTAGTCATGAGCTTGTAGACAAATAAAACAAATAAATGTATTAGAGAAAAAAATAAGTAAATATAAAGTGTTAAAAATTCTAATAAGCAATAATGGGTTGTTTTAAAACCAAGTTGTTTGAAAGGGAAAATGAAAGCAGGTGTGTATACATATAATAAAAAAATCACCTAATGCCTTTTATTCCCTTATAGGGAAGTAATACATATAATGTGTATACATACAATGTGTATGTGTATACATACAATGTGTATACATATAATAAAAAAATCACCTAATGCCTTTTATTCCCTTATAGGGAAGTAAGCGAGGCTGCTTGAATCCTATCTAACTTGTGGAGACTGAGTAGACAATTCAGTCTCCACCAGTAGCCAATCAGATAGTTGGCTCGAGACCATAACTTATTATAAGCAGCAACTGATGAAGAGACAAGCATGTGCTATCATTTTGTAGTCCCTGACCCTAATAAGATATATTTTCTGAAATAGTATGGCTATTAGCGTTCTATAGTCGATTTTCTTGCGTTTACAGGACAAATAACTTGAGTTTCAACCAAAAAAAAAACCGTTTGCCTGTGCCAGAGATCAAGTAACTTGGCCAAAACCTCAAACCCATCAAGCATCTTTGGGACGAATTAGAATGCCGAATTCTCTCCAGATCACAACTGCCGCCATCAGCAATGAGGTAGCGTTGCATGAGGAATGCAAGAATATTCCTATTTTGATCTATCAGAAATTGGCTGAAAGCATGCCCCAAAGGGTAGTTGCTTGCTGTCATTCGGGCCAAAGGTGGTCCTGCTTGGTACTAGAAATGTAATTGAAACGCATTTTTGCCCACAATTAGGCGTCCAAATAGTTTTGTCAACAATAGTGTGTATGTTTATGCATTTATTTCCAAAGGACGCGGCCGTTTGCAAACTGGGGGAAGCCAACTTCACCCTTAGCCAATCACAGATAGCTTGCCCAGTCTAGCTATGATTTAATTCGTGCCTGAAAAAGGCACATTAAAAATTATTGGCAAATCATACAGCTTTCAGGGATGGCTTCTTGTTCTTTCCGTCTTCATCCATTCTGCAAAAAATCTCATCCACATTAATCTGGTAAAAATCCATTACCAACTTATATGTCTCAATCACAATCCTCCCCTCCTCGTGTTCACTAGACTGCAATTTGCATTCCCTTTATCTAGCTTCATATTAAACGTTCCAGAGGAAGAAACTACCTTACTCAGTTTCTTTCGACGCTTTCCAACATTTCATCCTTTTGAAAATCAGGTGACCAAGTCTGTACATAGTAATGCATATGTGTTCTGATCAAAGCCTTATACAATGGAAGCATAACATTCTTCTACATGTCAGTGTCCTCTGCATCACTGTCATAAACTGTTGTGCTGCTCTCAATTTGAGCAAAAGATCTCCGAAATTTTTGCTCCCAATCGCTCACCATCCTTCCAAAAATCCTCATCTCCTCCACCTCCTAAAAGATATCTCCACCAGTCTTAAACTGTGATTCTCATCTTTGCTTCCTAAATTTTAAAGCCTTACACTTTGCCACACAACTGGAAGCCCACTCACTTGCCTATTTGCCAAGTCTATTGAAGTCTTGCAAAGCTACATTTAATCTCTTCCTCATAGTTCTTCCCAACTTCGCATCATCTGCAAACAACTGCATATCGCCATTCAAACCTTTCCTAATATTAGCATACAAGTAAAACAGTATCTGCCCCAGAACAAACCCTGAGGTGCAATACCACAACTTATCAGACCACTAATCTGCCAACCACAACCGTTCAAATTTAATTATCAGCTTGTCATATGGCAAGCTGTCAAAGGTTTTTGCAAAATCTAAATATACCACTATGCATGTATATGCCTTGTCCAAAGCATTTGTCGGCTTGTTATAAGTAACTAGATTGGTAAAACATGATATTCCTTTAGAACACATGCTGTCCATCAGTGAGAATGCTGCTCTTGGTCTAAACCCAGTTCTGAATCCGGATCCTCATTAGCATCTCTAACACCCTGGCCACAGCTACAAGCAGATCAGCTTTATCTTATAACCGCCTTTATGAAATGGAAAAAATTTTCCTCTCTTTCAGCTTCTTGAGAACTTGCCCAGTCTAAGACATTAAAAAGGTAAGGCGAAGCTGCTGTTAACTCCTTGGAACAATCCCTCAAAACACAGTGAAATGTCGAGTTCTACGGAAGTTTATTCAATTCCTCATATACCCCCTTACTAATCATCAGTGGCTCCCCCACCACCTCTCAATTTCATCATGACGTTACATTTACGAGGATGACATACTTTACGAATTGCTCAATTAACAGGCCTGGCTGGCTGAGTGGTTAGCATATCCGCTCTCCAGCCAAAAGGCTGCGGGTTCGAATCCCGCAGTGGGCATGGATGTTGTGATTGTCTGTGAAAGTACTAGTGGTGGTGGATGGAGTTGGTGTTAGATGATAAAGGTGGAGTAGTGAGAAGAAGAGTTGTACAGTAGATGTCCTCCCTCGATGAGTCTTTGGACTCCCTGGAGGTGTGATGTAATAATAAGTATATTCTCTTCAGTAGTTATCATTCTACCATTTTTATTAACTATTATCATCCTTCCATAATTCTAATTTACCCTTAATTATTTTTAATGTACTAAAAAAAAAACACGAAATATAATCACTGACTCCACTCTGACCCATTCCAACTTAATACACTTTAATTAGTTACTTTTAGCATGCGCTGTGTGGGCGATCTGATGCTGACGTCAGCAAGTTGTAGAGGCTTGTTTGTTTTACAGTATCTACTGGCGTGAACTCTTGAAAACTACAACAGATTTTTGTAGTTACATAGATTTAAGCGAATTAATTTAGTGCTCGTAATTTTACAGGTTTTAGACGAAAAAAGAAAAGGTCAATATTAATATGTAAAATACTACATTAGCGATTTAGTGTACGTTAAACCGCCAAAATTTTACTGTCGAAATTAAAGAGGAAATGAATTGCAAAGTCGTTTAAAGTCAGCGGACAAATGTGACATGCTTTGTTCATAAATTGCATGTATATGCAGTACTTACGTAGCTATTATTATTATTATGTGACACCTCCAGAGAGCCCAAAGACTCATCGAGAGAGAGGCTCCTACTCTACAACTTCCCATCTCCGCCGCTCAATCCACCAACTACAACGAACTGCAACTACACCAACGCCATCTACTACCACTAGTATTTCCACAGACAATCACAAACATCCAAGCCCACGGCGGAACAGTAAGCATTTCCGTTGCTCTTATACAAATATTAAGCATGTAATGCAAAAGATCTTTGAACAAAAATGTCACCAATTTTAGGCGTATCAAATTAAGAGTTTGTAGCTTGTGACTTTCGGTATTGTAAGCAAAAGCTACCGTACGCATTGAGTCTGAGACAGGAAACTTGTGTACAAAATATTTTACACTCACACATGAGACGGCAAGAAAGTAAAGAGAATATTAGCTGCCAACGGCCCAAGTGATCACTTCATGCTAATTTCATCAAATGGAAGATCTGACATCCCATTTACATTAGCATCCGCCCTCTGATGCGATAATTAAATCCACCCTTGATCTTTACATGCCCTCTTTTGCGCTCAGCCTAAAGTAGTTGTTTCTCAAAATCTCAAGAAATTCAAATTCATTCACTTCTCCCTCAGATGCTGTCTCATAATTCAAGTCTATATCGATAATCGGTGTTCATGGGCCCAATACCGTGGATGTCTGACGCAGTTTTCGCCATTCTTTACCATTCCCTTGTCATAGCAAAGTGACTCTTCTTCTTCTTCTTATCATAGATTTTAGGCCGTGGCCTGTTCCTGCCTCATCATTGATTTCTTTGTCTTCCAATTCTTTCTTATCCATTTATTTAATATCGGTATAGTATATTTGGCATTCTGCTATTATCCATTCAGTTAACCATTTGTGTTTGTATTGACTAATATACGCATACTGGCACTGAATTAGAAACCTTAACGCAGATATTTACGAAGCTTATATGCAAAATACTTGGTCATGTGTGTCACCTTGCATTCTTGGCAACGATTTAAGAATTTTGGTGTCAGTAATCTTCAATAGCGCTGTTCACAATAGGAAAACAAAGGATATTTTGGAGTTCGACAAAGGGTTTATTGTGGGTGCCCTTCTGGCTGGAGCCACGATTTTGAAGACAGCAAAGTTGACTGGTTTCTCAAAATGTGAGATATTCTGAGTGTTTATTCATTGCAAAAATAGCTCACATTGCCTTAATCGAGAGGTTGCGACGTACCGGGAGTGTCTGCCGCGGTGTAAAGGGTATTCGGGGGGAGACCACTAACTGTTAACACAAATGAGAATCAGGTGTGTGCTGGAGCAAGCGTTAGTCTTCAAAACGAAGTCAACACCTAACAGCAGTAAAACTTGGGATACCGATGCGGTCACTACAAAGAATCTTTAAGGAGCTGGATGAGTTTTCGTACGTCATTTAGGAGGGTCAGTGTTTAAAAGCAACGGATTACGCTGCATTGCCGAAATACTGTGCACAAGTGCTGCAAATGTCTATGAACACCCGTCCTTCCTCCATAATGTCTGGTTCTTGGATGAAGCGCATTTCCATCTACCATGTAAATAGACGAACCCTACAAGTTGCTTGGTTTTTCGAGACCTGAATTTAAAACCTCTTCACAGCGAGGAGGTCACTGAAGGGTGTGCTGTTTCCGACTATGACATAACTGGGCCCCCCTGCTTCATTGAAAAGGGTGGTATAAACTTGAGCTTGAATAACAAAGGCTGCATCGAGAATGTATTGGTTCCGTTCACCCAGGATTTGCATAGCATGTGTCGTGCAAAAAACATTCCATTAATCTAAGATATTTCACAGGTCGGAGCAACCTGTCATACATCACGTAGTTCTAGAGCCCATTCATCAGAACCCTGGGAGGCTCATTTCAATGTTCACAGAATTCCTGTACCCTTCACATTCTCCTGATCTCACATCGCTTGATGCCTTCGTTTGGGGTTTGTTGAAGGAATGGGTATTCCACCACGACCTATCTTCAAACCTTCATGTATTACGGGATAAAATTACTGGATTCAGCAGATGTCCCCACCCCTTTTTCTCCAAGATGACAAAACATCACGTGTGCTATGAACACTGTTTTGAAAGACAAGGTACCCATTTCGAGCATGCAATCTACCATCATTGATGCTTTATTCGACCAAGATTCCACCAATAGTTGTGGATGTACATATCATCAAGTGTAAACATATATTTCATTCAAAAGATATTTCGGTGATTACACCACATTTTTTATTATTCAGTTATACAATATACTGAAATAATAATAGTTCCCGACAAGTTTCGTAAATCATAGGATTTACATCTTCAGGGGTATATAGACTATTTACCCCTGAAGATGTAAATCCTATGATTTACGAAACTTGTCGGGAACTATTATTATTTCAGTATATTGTATAACTGAATAATAAAAAATGTGGTGTAATCACCGAAATATGTCTTTTGAACCAATCAGCCATAGAAATCTACGCCTGCAAATATAGTAAAACCCCGTTTTTACGTTCCCGCAATTTATGTTTTCCTGCGATTTACGTCATTTTCCGTGGGTCCCGTCTTAAGACCTATTCTTACGACATACTGTTTTCCTGACATTAACAACTTGATGTGGACGTTATTTCCCGTGATTTCCGTTTTTTTTTCGTCAATACTGACGATATTTGTTATCAATACTGACAATATCGTCAGTATTGATAAC